>NW_027619375.1:0-44350 GCF_964187855.1 Myxine glutinosa
ATGAGAACTGCAATGTCATTGTTGACTGGCCATCCCCTTCCCTCCCCCTTCCCCTTCCCCCCTCCGTCCCCCCTTCCCTTCCCCCTCCACCCTACCCCCTCCACCCTAACCCTCCCCCCTCCCCTCCATTTTTCCCCCATCCTCCCCTCCCTTTTCCCCTCCCTCCCCTTCCCTTCCCTCCCCCTCTCCCCCACCCTTCTCCCCTCCCCCCCCTCCTCTTCTCCCCTCCCCCCCCCCTCTCCCTCCCCCCTCTCTCCCCTCCCCCCTCCCCGCCCAGCAATGCCGGGTACTTCTGCCGGGTACTTCTGCCGGATCCCCCCCTCCCCTCCCCCGCACCACTCCCCTCCCCGGGTCTCCCCTCCCCCCTCCCACCCCCCCTCCCATCCGTCACCCTCCCCATCCCCCCCTCTTCCCTCCTCACCCTCCTCCCTCTCCCCTCCCTCCCCTCCATCCCCCCCTCTTCCCTCTCCCCTCCCTCCCCCCTCCCCCTCTCCCCACTCCCACCCCTCCCCCCCCTCCCATCCCTCACCTCCCCATCCCCCCTCTTCTCCCCTCTCCCCCTCCCACTCTCTCCCCTCCCCCCCGTTCCCCTCCCCACCGTTCCCCTCCCCTCCCCTCCCCCCGTCCACTCTCCCTCCCCTCCCCCCGCACCCGGCAATGCCGGGTACTTCTGCTAGTAGTAAATATTGTTATGTTGGTGGGGTAGTGACATATATAGATTCAGGTTGATCTTCGTAGGTATTATGCTCCGGCTGTCGTGATAGGGAATCCCACATGTAATGAGTTCTGTTTAGGCGGTTTGTCGGATTAAGTGTATATTTGTGGTCATACAAGGATGGCTTGGTGATAAGTAGAATAGGGATTATGCTAATTCCCTGGTGTGTCAAACCTGTGATCATTCCATTGTCCCGTATGGCAACGCACCTAGACACTAGTAGGAATCCATCCACAATAGCGCATACACTAATAACAAAATTCCCCCCCCCCCTGGCCCCCCCGCATCCCCCTAGGCCTCCCCTACCCCCCCCCCCCCCCCACAAGGAAACTGACCGGAAGAACAGACAGGAAAGCGCACACGCATTACCCCGACTTAAGGACAAACATTGCTCAGGCAGGCTGAAGCCACGCCCACCTTGCGAATGAGTGGTCGAGGGAGCGCCGGTGACGTCAGACGATGAGTGACGGAACAACTCGCTGGCCGGCATTTTGCTCTCTCCCTTTGTCTTGTCGTTTCCCTTCTCGTTCTGGATCCCATAACGAGCGGTCGCATTTTGGCTCTGTCAGCATCGACATCCCCTTTTGTTCTCTCGGTTTGGACTGCTCGCTTGCGCTTGGACCTTCTACCTGCCCTGGACTTCCCTTACGTTCCACTGGATTGTCTAGCCTTCGGATTTTGATGGAGGGACGGTTGAGCGAGCACGAAGAGTTGGTTCTCAATAGGAGCGACGGGCGTACCAGTGAGGCTTGCCACTGCAGCGTGGAGAAGCAGGGGGGGAGGCTTGCCGCTCTGCAGCATACGTGGGCCTAGCAGCGCACGAACAAAGGCGTGAGAGGCCTTATCGAGGCCTAGTGAACGGGAGCGCATCGGGGCCTTGTACCCAACAACCGGAGCCGCGTCGGACGGCTGCGCTTGGAGCCTGACCATCCCTGACGATCCCTGACACTGCAGCTAGACAGAGCTAAGCAAACACAAACACACACCCGCCGCGTTTCTTTTCATATATATTCCCTCGTCCGTGTGCAAGTCTGTGTGAAGGAGCGCTCATTAGGGGATTTAGTAACCGTCGCATTCATTGTTCTCGGGGTCTGGCAATAAAGCCGTGTTTATTTTTGCACATAAAATCGTGTTCGTTGAGTTTATTAATTTGCAGGTTTGAAGACTGCGCGCGGGATCGACAGATAAAAGCTCCCACTTCTTCTTCCTGTCTCTTCCCCTCCGGCAGGAAAGGTCATTCATCTTTGGGGTATATAGATTACAGTCGATCTATGGTCAGGTCTCAATAACATTGGGTGTGTGTTCATTTACCAAGTTTCTTGTGGAGAGATCGCCAAGTGGTTTAAGCATTCGAGCAAGCACTCCATTCAAAACCGTTAAGGAACGGCTGGCTTGGCAAGCGCTAGCTAGCTGCTTGGCAAATGAGGGCACCCCGGTCTTTCTCCCTTTCACTTTCGTGTTAAACAGCATGAAAAGTGGGTTTCATTGGTGGTTTTTCAAAACAAAACCTTAATCGGTGGGTTTCAAAAGGCCGCTACGAAAAACACGGCAGGAAAGGTCATGTTATTTACCCAACCCTTGTGGGATATATAGATTACAGTAGATCTTCCCTCAGTTCTGTCGGTAAAACTTGTCTCATGGACGTCGGGATTCCTCCGAAATTTATTTCTTTAATGATATAAGCAGCATTAACGACTGTTTAAAAAGCTAATCATATGTGTTTGTGGTTTATAATATTTTACTAGACCAGCTACGCCGCTGTTAGACTTCCGGTCTTGTTTGTATACATAGTCTAAGCTCATAGGAAAACTAACACATCAAACATATAACCAAGGGAGTAGGAGACAAGAGGGAGAGAGAGAGGCAGTACAATAAACAAGAGATCAGTGTAAGAGAGAGGGCTGGGTGGGGTACACAGGATAAACAAGATGGACACTATTGGGGCTTTCAGGAAAGAAATAAGGGAATTTGAAAGAGGTGGGTTTGGGGTGGATAAACGGGGATAGAAAAGATCAAGGTTTTGGATGGGGGAAGATATGAGGTGGCGGTGAACAGCTGTTTTAAAGACCTGGTTGCAGGAGTGGGATGGAAGAGAGTGTGGGAGTTTGTTCCAGAGGTGGGGAAAAAAGAGGAATGAACAAGTGAAGCTGAGCAGAGTCTTGATTTTGGTAGTTTCACCAGAAGTGGGTTGCTGACAGATCTTGTGCGTCCTGCAGAAATATTTTGGGGACAGAGCACAGATAGAGCTGGGGGAGCTAGGCCGGAGAAGAGTCGGTAGAAGACAGGAAGACTACCTACCTGCCTGCGGTGAGAGAGTGAAAGACACTTAGAATCAGCTTCATCACGGGAGATACCAATGATCCTAAGAGCCTTGGTTTCTACAGTGTGAAGCCGAGCTAGATGTGAGAAAGGAGCACCAGTCCAGTGGGGAGAGCAGTACTCCATTAATGTGCGGACGAAAGCTTTGCAAGTGGTGAGTAGCTCAGTAGTGCCAAGGAAGGACTTCACACGGGGGAGGATGCCCAGTCGGCGATTGGCTTTGGAGGCAAGCTTGCATAATGAAAGATCATTGCAGATAATGAGACCCAAAAGCTTGAGTGACAGAACTTCTTCGAGAGGATTGTTTAGAAAATAGATGGGAGGGTTTTGCAGAGGGTCTTTTCGGAGAGACAAAGTAAAAGTGTGAGATTTGTCAGGATTGAAAGACATGTTCCACATGTTTGATCAGCTTAAGTTTATCCAGGTATGCAGAGTGAAGAGGCTGCTGCATGCCGATCTGAGGGATGAGAGATGGAGTGGCAGAGGGTGGAGTCATCAGCAAAAAGAAAAATAAAATTTTCAGAGTCTGAGAGAGGCAGAGTTTAATTTGCATGCACTCCAGAACCACTGGATGGAATGAGTTGAAAACTGGTGGTTGTACTGACGATGTGCAAGGGGAGCCTTTAGTGGGAGAGAAAAAAAAATTGGTCTGGTTGACTTGGTAAAAAAAATTAACTTGGTTCCTTTCAGCCATTCTTAAGTTATTGCGGTAACGAAAACCTATCATGGACGGATGGACAGACAACCCGGGAACAATGTCTCCGGCGACTTAATTGGCGGAAGAATAAAAAAATGAACAAGAGAAAAAGACAAAATGTCATAGCCCCCGCTGAGGTTTTAGTAATTATGCTGAACGGAGTTAAACCAACAGTTGAAGCCAACAGTCGGCCATCTTTGGTCGGATGACAAAACAAAATTATGTGCATATGTATGCTTATGTATTGTCTTTGTGCCAAGTATGAACAAAATCGATCCTACATCTCCGAGATATGGTTGCAGACACACGGACAGTCGGACATACAAGGCCAAATCCATGAGCCCCCGTTTTCGACTAAGTCCAACGTGGGCTAATAACCTTCCATGTACCCCCTTGGCTCATTTAAGGCACTACTTTTCATTTCTCATTTCTCACAGGCTCATTTAAGGCACTACTTTTCATTTCTCATTTCTCACAGGCTCATTTTAGGCACTACTTTTTATGCCTCCGCTGACAAAGTCGCCGGAGGCATCATGTTTTTGGGTTGTCCGTCCGTCCGTCCATCCTTCCGTACGTACGTACGCCCGTCCGTCCTTCCGTACGTCCGTCCGTCCTTCCGTACGTACGTACGTCCGTCCTTCCGTACGTACGTCCGTCCTTCCGTACGTACGTCCGTACGTCCGTCCGTCCGTCCATCCATCCATCCGTCCGTACGTCTGTCCGTCCATCCTTCCTTACGGGCTAAAACTCGTTTTTCTCAGCAACCATATGTCCGATTGAGACAAAACTTTCAGGGTAGGAGTGACACCCATGCAGAATGTTTTTATGATAATTGTGACATCATAGGTCACGTGGTATGGCAGCCATCTTGGATTAAAAGCAAATAATTAAAAAAATTCCAAGAAACCGCTGAATGGAAAAATTTCAAACTTGGCACATTGTCAAGTACTCCCAATGGGGAAAAAAACATGATCATGATGACATCATAGGTGAAGTATAAAACAGCCAAAATACCAGTCAAAAGCCAAAATATCAGCCAAAAATGTTTTAATTGAATTCCTTATCCTAAAAATCTGAAATTGCAGGCACATGATCTATGACCGATTTGTATTGAATATATTAAATTCATGACATCATAGGTCACATGGTTTTGCAGCCATATTGGATTGAAGGAAAATATTAAATAATTATATCTCTGAAACCACTCACCCTATTGATGCGAAATTTTACAATTATCATCGAACATTTCATCAATTTCAACTTATTTTTAAAGAATATTCTGAGTTATTTGAAAAAAAAGCAAGGGTGTCAATATTTTTGGCCATGACCGTATACAGGGGGCTGCAAAAGTAGGTATACAGTAAGGATTATAGCCAACAGGTGGATTGGACGTCGGGGAGCCGTTGACTGACCACCACGTTCGCCGGATCTAACCCCTATGGACTTCTTTTTCTGGGGATGTGTAAAAGACAGGGTTTTCGCACGCAAGCCACGTTCTGTTGATGCCATGATTCAGTTCATACGGGAGGCTTGCCAGGAAATTGATGCTGATAAAGACCTTTGTGCCAGAGTGTGCATGGGTGTCCACACTCGACTAGTGGAGTGTGTGAATGCCGGGGGCAAACAGTTTGAACATTTGAGGGATTAATATGTTTATTATTGATATGTTTATTATTGATATGTTATTATTGATATGCTTGTATAATCAATAAAATACGTTTTGTGCGCACGTTTTGTTTTTCATTGCTGTATCCGTACTTTTGCAGCCCCCTGTGTGTATATATATATATATATATATATATATATATATATATATATATATATATATATATATATATATATATATAATATCTATATATATATATATATATATAATATCTATATATATATATATATATATATATATATATATATATATATATATATATATATATATATATATATATATATATATATATATATATACATAATATCTATATATATACATAATATCTATATATATATATATATATATATATATATATATATATATATATATATATATATATATATATATATATTATAATAATGCATTTATTTTATATAGCGCTTTTCAGGAAGCCCAAAGACGCTTTGACAGAGTGCAAAACATAATGCATAGCAAAACATAAAGACAATTGCAAAAAAAAGAAGAATCAATAGGGAAATATTCAAAGCACAAAGGAGGGAGAAGGAGAGGAGATAGTCAGGGGTTAGATGCTGTGGGTTAAATGTTGAATGCAGTGTTGAACAGGTGGGTCTTGAGTGATGTTTTGAATGTGGTGAGTGAGGAGGAGTCTCTGATGGTGTGAGGTAGCGAGTTCCAGAGGGTGGGAGCAGCGATGGAGAAGGCCCTGTCCCCCCAGGATCTAAATTTGGTCCGGATGGGGGGGGTCAGGAGGTTGGTACCAGCAGAGCGGAGGTTGCGGGTGGGAGTGTGTCTGGAGAGGAGGTCAGCCAGGTAGGATGGGGCCAGGTTATGGAGGGCTTTGTAGGTCAAGAGGAGGATTTTGTACTGGATTCTCTGGGAGATGGGGAGCCAGTGAAGCTTGTAAAGGACGGGGGTGATGTGGTCACGGGTCCGGGAATGGGTGAGTAGACGGGCAGCGGAGTTCTGAATGTATTGGAGTTTATTGGTGATTGTTGAGGGTGAACCATAAAGGAGGCTATTGCAGTAGTCCAGACGGGAAGTGATGAAGGCGTGGATGAGGGTTTCTGCAGCCACGGAGGAGAGGGATGGACGGAGACGGGCGATGTTTTTCAGGTGAAAGAAGGCTGTCTTTGTGATCTGTTTAGTGTATTTGTCGAAGGAGAGGGTTTGGTCAAAGATGATGCCAAGATTCCGGATGTGAGGGGAGGTGGATACTGGGAAACCGTCGATGTTGAGGGCAAAGTTATGGGTGGACGTGGTGAGCGTTTTTGGGCCAATGATGATTATTTCAGATTTATCACAGTTAAGTTTGAGGAAGTTGATTTGAAGCCAGGATTTTATTTCAGTGATGCAGTTTGTCAGGATAGAGTGGGTGGCGGTGGAGATGGACTTGGTGGAGATGAAAAGCTGGATGTCATCGGCGAAGCAGTGGAATTGGAGACCATGACGGCGGATTAAGTGACCGAGGGGGGACAGGTAAAGGATGAAGAGGAGGGGGCCAAGAACTGAACCTTGGGGGACACCTTGGGGGAGGGGAGCAGTAGGGGATTTGCACTTATTGATGGAGATGAACTGACGTCTGTCAGAGAGGTATGATTTAATCCAAGAGAGGGCAGTGCCGGTAATGTTAAAGGTGGTTTCAAGTCGGGTGAGGAGGATGGTGTGATCGATGGTGTCAAAGGCGGCGCTGAGGTCGAGGAGGATGAGAATGTTGAGGTTGCCAGCGTCAGAGGAGAGGAGAAGGTCGTTGGTGATTTTGAGGAGAGCAGTTTCAGTACTGTGGTTGGAGCGGAATCCGGATTGGAATGTTTCATACAGGTTATTGGCAGAGAGGTGATGTTTGAGTTGAGTGGCTACAGCGCGTTCCAAAACCTTTGACAGAAAGGGTAGGTTGGAGATGGGTCTGAAGTTATTTAGGGTGTCAGGGTTTAGTCCAGGTTTTTTCAGAATGGGGGTAACAGCAGCAATTTTGAGGAATGGTGGGACGATGCCTGTAGACAGGGAGGAGTTTATTGTTGCAATGATAAGTGGAGAGAGAGCAGGAAGGGAGGCCTTGACAAAGCTGGAGGGGATGGGGTCAAGAGTGCAGGTGGCAGTTTTCATTCCGATGAGGAGTTCAGAGAGGTCAGTAGGGGAGACTGGGGAGAATTGAGACAGGGGATGGCAGGATAAGGGGGGGCAGGTGGTTTGAGGGGGAGCGGGTGCGGCGGTGGTCAAGCTGTTGTAGATGTTTTCAATTTTGCGTTGGAAGAATGAAAGGAAGGAGATGCAGTTGTCTATTGTGAATGACTGGGTGGTGGTGTTCAGGGGGCTGAGGAGTTTGTTTATTGTAGAGAAGAGTGCTTTTGGGTTTCCGGAGCCAGAGTGGATAATTTGAGAGTAGTAGGCGGAGCGGGCGCGGGAGAGGGCATCTTTATAGTGTTGTATGTGGTCCTTGTAGGCCTGGGAGTGAACTGTGAGACCTGTTCTATGAGACCTGTGAGAACCTGTGAGACCTATATATATATATATATATATATATATATATATATATATATATTGTTGCGGATATGGGATTTGGATCCATCCATATCCGCTTGTAAATATTCCCCTATTTCCTCAATACTTCCCAACTATCCCCAATCCCCCATTCCCTAGTCCCATTTTCTGTAACCAACACTCTGTAGACCCGACCTCCCCCTATTTCCCCCATTAAATGTCGTGCCCAGGTTCACCGCATCTCATGTAAGACAACTATAGGACATCTTGCTAGTTATTCTTAGTCTATGTCAGTTAAGGACTCGTTTCCATTAATTCTGACCCTTCGTTGCACCAGAATGTGATTGTATGGCACCGTTAGGAAGTTTAGGACCTCCCGATACCTCCCCGCAGCTCTTCCTCACGGTTCAGCAACAACAACAACAACAACAGCAACGGCAGCAGCGGGCGCGGGAAGTGCGCGTCCTCACTCCGCCTTGGTTGGTAGGGGGTGTTGGGAGGGCACCAGGCCTTCCCAACGAGCCGCCATCGAACATGTGCTCGACGGGGTTACCAAAAAGGGGCTCCCTGTCAGCTCCTCGTCAAGGGCGGAGCCCGGTAACCCCCGCACCCAATGGAAGCGGCGGACCGGGCCCAGTGGGGCGGAGCCAACCAGCCAAGGGCGTGTCACTCCCCGTTGAGCATGCGCAGCAGAGGGAGTGGTGACGTCAGATGCGCGCAGAGCTGAAGGAGAAAGGACGCACCCTCCGAGCGCCGAGAGACCTCTGCCATTAAGAAAGACCTCCCAAAGACTGAGCTGTATCCTGTCCCCGAGCCAAGGTGCACCTTGTGCCATCGGTCTACCTGCCATCAATCCCTGTGTGAGTCAGCCTTGTCCGTTTGTCCGTGGTCTGTCTGGGAATAAGTAAGCCAGTTAGATAAGCTAATCTTTGCACTGTGTCACCTGCTGTAAATAACCTTGACTGCTCCTTTTCATTTGTGTGGTATAAATAATAAATCCTGTTCCTCTTCTGTACGTCTTCGTCCTCTTCTTCCTCTTTCCATTCGATCGCTTTAGTGTTTTCCCCAATTGAATATCTGTGACGCGATTTGGCCAACGTTCGGGGTAATCGGGTAAACTGTACGAACACGGCGGCCATTCCGCTCGGTCAAGCAACATCTTTAGCCGTGTCCAACAACAACAACATGCATTTTAAGGCCATTTTCCCTGCTAGAGCGGGGGTTAGCCTTGCGGTCCCCATGACAATCTTCTCCATTTTGCCCTATTTTCTGCATCTCTCCTTGTTAACCCCCTTGCCCGCATTTCTTCTTCCACCATCTTTAGCCAAGTCTTTCTCGGTCTTCCCCGTCCTCTACTTCCTTCTACATCAATTTCCATCACTCTTCTCAACCAGTCACTTTCATCCTTCCTCAACACATGACCAGACCAAACCATCCCAGCCTGTTCCTCTTCACAGCATCAATCACAGGCAATATTCCCATCATCTTTCGCAATTCATCATTTGTCTTCCTCTCTCTCAACGATACTCCGCACATCCATCGAACCATTCGCATTTCCACCCTTTCCAGCCTTCGTTGCTGCTCTACTTTCATTACCCATGTCTCGCTCCCATAAATCATAACACTTCTCACACATGCAGCATACACCTTTCCCTTCAGCTTCAGCGACACTCTCCTCCTCATCAGCACGCCACTCAGTTCCCGAAACTTCTTCCATGCACATCTCACTCGAGCAACCGTTGCCGAGTCTGATCCACCTTCTCCATTCACAATTCACGAGCCGTGTCCGTAACAATATATATATATATATATATATATATATTATATATATATATATATTGTTACGGATTCGTCACTTCCGCCGTTGTGGTTTTCATCCACTTGAAGCACTTCTGGTTATTTGTATTATTATTATCATTGTTTAAGTGAAATGGCCATTAGTATTATCAAAATGTAAAAGGATTAATTTTAAATGAAACGGGAAACCGGATCGGGAACCGGAAGAGGAAGAAGGCGAGGGCGTGGCGTGTGAAGTCGGACAAGAAGCGAGTAGCTTCCAGCTCCATAGCGAGCGTTGTCGAACAAAAGTCGCGGGTGAACTTTGAGTTTCCTTGAAAGGAGTTCTGGCAATAGGTGTTATCGCTGGGGGATTGAAAAACCTGCGTGGTCAGGTTTGGGGGTTGCGATTCTGAAGAATCATCGCCGGGTCGTGTTGACTCAAGTAAGAGCCGTCGGCCATTTTGACACTCGTGCTTTGTTCATCAAAAGGTCTTGGCTACGCGTCAGTTTTTTCACCATCCTGTCGTCTGTCGGGGATGTGTGTGCGCAACGCTGAGTTTGGAGATTGAGTTGCGGTTTGCCTACTGAACAGTGAATGTTCATACCTGGAGGGCGCCTTTGGGATTTCCTACTTTTGCAGCCCCCTGTATATTGTCAGGTCCGCGGCCAATGGAAACCAGCCTTGGACGGGTAGCCGGTCTGTCTTTACTCCGAGGCGAGCAAACTGAAAATTGGCGGTACTTTTTGGCGAGTGCGGGACGGGACAAAAGTGCTTACCTGCACGGACGAAAGCCACGTGTTTTTATCCGAAACCCAACACCATGCAAACAAGACACAACAAATGAAATGCAACAATAATAATGGTTTAATAAAAATTAAGCATGGAATGAAAATGAAAGATGAGGTAAATCTAATATCCTAATTGAGGTACCTCCACACGCAGACTCATAAACAAACAGGGGAATGATTAACGAAAATAAAATAATGTTTTAAGCCGGCTGGTACTCAGCTTTGGTGCATAACGAGGACTTTAAGGAGCTCGGTGGTCGTCGAACCCGAGTCACCGCGCGGGAAGCGCACAAGATGGCATGGAGTCACGCCCGTAGCCAGCCGCCGGTGTGAGGCAAGCAGACAGGACAGCCTCCTTCAGTCTGCTCGTGACCACCTCCGTCTCCGAAGAGCACCACCATCAACAACACCTCCTCCAACATTGCAAAGGTTCTCTGAGCTCCGAACCGTCCTCCCCAAAAAGCACACACAAGCCAGCTGCAGCCGAGAGCCAGAGTGAAAAGCGTCCGCCCGCCACAAAGCTATCACGAGAGAGAGATTCTTCCTCCTCCGTTCTCAAAGTCTCTCGATGACGTCACCCCGACTAATCATGCACTTCGGGGGCGGGATCTCACGGCCCTCTTGACCGCCCATCGATTCTCCACCTCGACTGGGCGGGGCCTTTTTCCTCGGTCGGTTGGTGGGCGGTGTTAATTGCCTATTACGATTCCTTGGAGGCGGGATTTATTTGTCGATCGTAATGTTCGGATCCTGTCGGCAGTGGTGGGGCGGGGTTTAGCCCGATTGGGAATGTTCGGGTTTCTGTCGGCATTATGCCGGTAGTTACCTTCGCAAAAGCGGAGGGTTATGTTTTGATCGCTGTGTATTTATTTGTATGTCTGTGTGTGTGTGTGTGTGTGTATGTTATTCGCATAACTCAAAAAGTATTCAACCGATTCGCATGAAATTTGGTGGGATGATAGGTTATTATCCGGGAACCATTTGATTAGATTTTGGAATCGATCGGGTCAAAGGTCAAGGTCAAGGTCATGAAAAGGTCAAAATCGTCTTTTTACCATAGCGCGGTCAATTTGTGTCCAATTTGTATGAAACTAATGCCAAAATGCTTTGCTACACAGATCTTGTAGTCTTTTATTTTGGCAACAAAAGTAGCTGCGGCGAAGGTATGCGCTCTACCGAGTGCCCGTTCTAGTTGTGTTTTTTTTTTGTTTTTTTTTTGTATACAGAGTCGAGGCTCGTGAAAGAGCTAACATTTATCAAACAAACAAATCAAACAAACAAGTAAACAAAGTATATAAAAGTGGGAGCGGTCGACAAGATGGGGAGAGAAGGGGAGGAAGCACACAAACACAACATTTGAGGGTAGGGACATCGGGAGATGTGTAGGAGGCAGAGGGCCTGGGGGGGAGGCAGGATAGGTATAAAACACAAGGACACCAAGGATTTCCAGGAAAGAAGACAAAAGTCACCTCAAAAAAGTGGATTTGGGGTGAAATTAGCGGGGGTAGAAAAGATCAAGGTTTTGGATTGGGGAAGATAAGAGATGGTGGTGAACAGCCGTTTTAAAGACCTGGAGGGAGGAGTGGGATTGAAGAGAGTGAGCGAGTTTGTTCCAGAGGCGAGAGAAAAGCGGAAAGAAGGAGTGAAGGTGAGCAGAGAGTCTTGATTTTGGCAGTTTAACCATAAGAGGGTTGCAGGCAGATCTTGTGCGACCTGCAGGAATATTTGGGGGACAGAGCCCAGAGAGAGCTGGGGGAGCAAGGCCGGAGAGGAGTCGGTAGAAGACGGAAAGACCACCCACCTGCCTGCCGTGAGTAAGTGAAAGGCCCTCGGAGATAGCGTCATCGCGGGAGATTTCAATGATTCTGAACGCTTTGGTTTCAACAGCGTGAAGACGAGCTAGGTGTGAGGCAGGCGCACCAGCCCAGAGGGGAGAGCAGTATTCCATTGAGCTGCGGATGAAAGCCTTGTATGTGGTGAGGAGCTCAGGTGTGCCAAGGAAGGACTTCGCACGACGGAGGATGCCCAGTCAGCGACTGGCTTTGGAGGCCAGCTTGGAAATGTGGTTTTCCCAGGAAAGATCATGGCAGACAGTGAGACCCAAAAGCTTGAGTGACAGAACTTCTTGGAGAGGATTATTCAGAAAGTAGATGGGAGGGTTCTCCAGTCGGTCTTTTCGGAGAGACATCGTAAGAGTGTGATATTTGTCAGGATTGAAAGACATGTTCTACTTGTTTGCCCAGTCTGTGATTTTGTCCAGGTCTGCAGAGAGTGAGGAGGCTGCAGACTGCCGATCTGAGGGATGAGGGATGGAGCAGCAGAGAGTGGAGTCATCAGCAAAGTGATAGAGAGGATTTTCAAGAGAGTCAGAGAGATCATTGATGAAGACCAGAAAAAGCACAGGGCCCAGAACACTGCCTTGGGGAACTCCAGCCTGAACAGGAAGAGGAGATGAGAGAAACCCATTCAGGGCCACACGTTGACTACGATGAGAGAGGAAGTCCGCCAGCCATGCGTGGAGATTTCCATGGATACCAAAGGAGGAGAGTTCGGTGAGCAGAGCGGGGTGCCAGACCGTATCGAAGGCACGTGATATGTCGAGGGAGACAGCTCTAATTTCCTGTTTGGCATTGAGGACCTCCATCCATTGTTGAGACAGCAGAAGCAGCATGTCCAGAGTAGAGTGACCTGGTCTGAAACCAAATTGATGATCAGAGATCAAGCCATTGGAGAAGAGGAAAGATTTCATATCCGAAGCAATGCTGGATTCCATGACTTTGCTGATAATTGGGAGAAGGCTGATTGGTCTGTCGTTGCTAGGATCTGTTTTTGCACCTTTTTTGTGCAAAGCGGTGATGTTGCCTGATTTCCAAGCAGATGGCAGTTGACCTTGAGCAAAAGAGAGGGTGAAGAGAACAGAGGGAGGGAGTGAAAGAGCGGAAGAACAGGATTTTAGGACCCGTGGGCTGATGCCGTCAGGTCCAGTTGCAGAATCAGTCGAGGGTTGACAGAAACTTTTCCACCTTGTCAGGAGGAAAGGCCACGGAGTCCAGGAGCAGCTGGGTACGACTGGGTACGGTGGGCACAGAGAGGGATGGGTTTGGGACACAAGATTTGGAGGCAAACACAGAGTTGAGGCATTCAGCTTCATGGAGAACTTATTGTTATTGTAAGAACATAGAGGAATTCACAGGAGGCAATCATATACTGAGGAGATTAATCTTAACCCTACCTGTATAACACAAGCTCCACCGCCCATGTGAAGAAACATACTCCAGTGTAGCGTTGGCTGTGTGCTGCGGATCATTGTCATGCTTAAAGGTGAACGTCCGCCAGGATTTAAGCTTTCTTGCAGAGGGCAGCAGGTTTTCCTTGCGGATGTTTATGTATTTTGCTCCATCCATTTTCCCTTCTATCCCGCTGAATGCCCCAGTCCGTGCTGATCAGAAACATCCCCATAACATGATGCTGCCACCACCATGCTTCACAGTAGGGATGGTGTTCTTTGTTGGGATAAGTCAGGGATGCTCTTTGTTGGAAATAGATTTGACTTCAGGTACGAACCAGATTGCTATATTCACAGTCAATGGCAAAACTGCAAATGGCGAAACTGCAAATGGGGAATCCATGAATGTCACGGATGGAACCCCTTACGTCATTTCCTCATTCTGCTTTAAACTCAAGATTTCCATATATTCATTCCAAACAATATCATTCATCATTACAATCACAAATTAAAATTATACTATGAATATAACAAAATATATTGTTAAATCACGATTGTGTTGAGATATTATAAAACCAGCGAACCGTCATCTTCACTTCCGGATTCGGAAGCAAGGTCCGTGTTGATCAAATTTCAAAATCATAATTGTATTGAGGAATTTCTGAAACCACAAACTTACCTTACGACACCCGCTGGGATCCCAAAACGATTCACAGATGGTTATTATATTTCCTTTTTGTAAAATATGCAAATGTAATGGTTACTAAATGCTGTCCCCTGTCATGTGACAAGAACCTCAGCTCTGATTGGTGGACGATTGTGGGGACATACGAACAGACAAACGCTGTTCTAGACGGCATTGCCCTATGGACTACACTGTAAAAATTCAGTCACCTTAACTTAACTCTCACTTAAGTACATATTGGAAACAAGAATTAAACAAACCAGCAACGTTACCCGCCATACGGGCGGCGCTTCAATTGGGAAGCCCAAATGAATTTTAGCTCTTTCACGAGCCTCGATCTTGTATACAAAAAAAAAAAAAAAAAAAAGGCAAAATATCAGAAATGGAAGGCTTTTTTTATTTTAAACGATTCATATAAATATCCGTTGAATCAAATCACATGCAAATCATCAAAATCTAAACAGTGCATGGCGCCCAATTTGAAAAAAGATTGAATTCTGCAAAACGGAAGCGGCCGCTACACGTCTTTCTCAGTCGCACGTTTTAATGTGTGAAGAGTGTGCGCCGAATCTGTAACACGGAAGCGGCCGCTACACCTGTTTCTCAGTCGCTTTGAACACGCTGCCGTGTTTCTTCGGAGCCGCACGTTTATAAAGGAAGAGTTAGTCAGGAGTCGATCTACTCTCTCCTGGTACGTAGAATTTCAACAAAAGCCACATCACTGTTCATATTGGTAAATATTATTCCATCGTATTTGGAAAAACTGGAAAATTGGAAAACTTGGAAAAACAATATAGCCTATTTTACTCCAGGGGGGTCCTAGGATTACCCACCCAAGATATCGTTGCGATCGGTTCAGCCGTTTTTGCGGTACCTTCGAAGGGACGGACGGACATTTGGTGAATTATAGTAAGATGAATACAGAACACAATTGAATAAAGTATGTACACAAATAGCCATTTTCCTCAAAGATGGCTAAACTGATCTTTGTCAAAACTTTCAGAGGTTCATCAGTAAGTGCCGTGGAGTGGTTTTTGAAAAAAAAAAAAATTTGAAAGTTTTGATACAAAAAAAAGGTTGGATTTTTTTTTTTTATCGCTCCATTCGTGCCTCAGCCTTTGTAGTTATGTTGGTAATCTTAAACGTGTGAAAGGTAGTATTAAATTATCCCTGACCCCATTACTTAGTAGGTGTAGGGAAGTGTTTTAGCTGCCCTCAACAAAAATAGAATAAAAACAAAATCAAACTTTGATTTATTTGATTACCAACAGGATTAAAACAGCAACAGGCAATGCTGGGTACCCCTGCTAATACACCGTAAACATTAAACAAGTGGTTAACATGAACAATTAATGTCGCCCGCTCTGGATCAAATGTTGCTCATGAATGTTTCTGACGCACCAAATTTTTTTTTTTTTCAACATAGTTCAGTATACAAGTTCTCGCAGATGAGTCAGACCCACAGGAAAAAAAACTCGTCTCCCAGTAAGTAGGCACCGTCATAATGCACTTTTGCTCCTCGTGAGCTTTCCGAGCTTCCAACAGCTCACAACCAGCGAGCTATGGGGTAAAGTGGGGCGACCGACAAGCGCGAGGGACTGTCTCACGGGATATAATTTATCGAACAACACGACCATTTAGCACTTGCACTCACAGCCAACTTTCCATCCCCTAATCCCTTATCGTCATTAGATGCATTAGCACCAAGGCTTGGTAAAAGCTCGGGATCACCAGGACGTTTTATTGCCTTACCTCTATCAACCATTCCCTTCACCTCTCTTCTTTTCTCTCCCAGTGCTGCATCAGGCAGGCCCCATAGCTATCGTCTTGCCTGGCTACTTTAGAGCAATACTAAAGATGACAATCGCTCTTCATCTAGACATCCATTGACCCCAAAAGCCTCTCTCACTTCATATCCACAGCTGATGTACTTTCATTCAACTAACTTTCTGCTTCGGTTTGATGCTTCTCTAGTCTAGTGCAATACAATCTGCCCTTAATCCAATGATCTTCAATGTTTTTGTAACTCACTGAATGACACATGCGACTGAGCTGTCAATAGTCCATACAAATTCAAATTATAGGGAAAGAAAAAAATGGACCAAAGGTAGGTCGTCGCGTTCGCATCTCCATTGTAGAAACACCGCAAGCATTAAAGCCGTGTGGGACAGTTGATCCTTCCATTTGTGTACTGCACCACCTGAGCCCTACATCTACGGCAGGGTTACGTTTCGGCCTAACCAAATTCACCCATCCACAAGGCCAATGATTACATTAGGCCTTGTGCAGACGCAGAGGCAGTCTGTCTTGCAACATGTCCTGCCACTAAAATCCATCTGGCACGTGGGCCGACCATTATCTTTTGTTGCGAGCAATCAAGCAGTGATGCAGAAAAATAAAATAATAAAGTACACCTTACAATGCACACCTTCAAAATCATGGTATTAGGATAGAAGCATGTGAATATCAGATGAGTATATAAAAATAAAATCCATACACGAAAGCTGTTCGAATGATGAAAAATATTTAATATTTACATCAAACAGCACCAGCCCCGGCCCCCTACTCCCTCCCCTTTCAAACAACAGTCTTTTGCACACGTCATGTAAATGGTCCCCAAGCTCAGTTAAAACAAACAGCTCCACATCTTACGTTTCATAGATCTTCGCTAATGATCCAGACATTGAAAAGAAGGAAGATGTTGATTTAAAGTTCTCCATGAAATCACTACTCAGTCATTTTTAATGGTTATACATTTACAGACGTAAACTACGGGTACCACCACGATGTGCAACTTTCAATTCATTTGATGTCCAATAATGGTATGCATTATTAAAGGTATTTAGCATTAGTGCACTGAAGTGCCTCGTTTGGGTGCACGGCAACATGCAAACAAAAAGTCCGCATATCCATGGCAATAGCTTGAGCCTTTTGGATATTAATTGCAACTTCAAATCAGAGGTTCCAATTAACGAGCATCAAAGCAATTCAACAGCACAGTTGCTCTCTTCCAGCCCCCATCCATCCCTGACCCCCACTCTCATCATGACAACCGATGAGGAAACTTGCACACATAAGAAATACCAGAAGCAACCATTAATACTCAAATGACAAGCTAACACAGACGGTTTCCTGGGTCATAAACTCTTGAGCACGGAGTGCCGCGTCAAAACTCTCATCAACCCCAACATGTCTCTCACACCATAACACATGCTTCCTTATCCGTTTGTTTCATCCCTCTTATACAGCTGACTGAATCTACAACAGACGTACATGGGTTAGTCCAAATAAAAGAGCAAATGCGAGGTGTTTGTCACAGATGCTACAGCAACTACAATGAACGGGGGTGGAAAAGAGAAGAAAAAAAACTGCATCGAGAAATAAATAAATAAACACAGTAAGAATTGTTTTGCAATACATGTCCCCTACCGGTTCCAATGAATGGTCCTGTTCCAAGCACTCAGTAATTGTGATCCTATGGAATAGGACAAATTATTTTAGGTATTCAAAGCTACAGAATAAGGCAATGTATAATGTACCAAGGTTCACTTGGTACATTACACACTATACACTACACGTGGTAAATTATACACTCAAAAATTATTTCACGATGAAACTTGGTAAATGGATTATAATAATAAAGCCACGTAAAAAGTTTCAGTAGAATATGTTAAAGGATATGGGGAAAAAAGTCTGGAAAACCACAGGATGGGACAGATGGACGGACGGACAAACAGACAAAGAGAAAACCTCTACTTTCCTCCAGTGAAACCGGTAGAGGACTAATAAACGACCATATACACATTGCCTCCCAAGATATAAAGGCACATTTAATGTTACTCTTTCAGTACAGTTAATGAAGCATCCCAAATAAATACTTGGCACTCGGGAAGCTTCAGAGCAGCTCTCATGAAAGATTGTGCCCAAAAATTCCCTTTTAATTTGCAAAATAAAAGATTATGGAGAAAAATTGTGACTGTGAAAGTAAGTCATCTTTGTACTTGATTTTTACTGAAGTATTTTTGTTGAAAGTGAAACAAAAGAAAACAAGTACAGATACATTCAAAGTACACCGCCCCCAAGCCAAATAAATAAATATCCTCCAGCGCAGTATCGCCGGGGCGCCTTCGGTGCCCAGCGATACCGCCATGCAGCACATATAGATAGTATTGGGAGGGAGTCAATAATTGTGCAATTAAAATCAATAAATAATTATCGTAAAATAATTAATTTCTTAATCCATTGGCTAATACCATACCTCAACCAGTGTTTCATCCGAAGCTGTAACTTTTTGAAAATTAAGCAAGTCATTTATCGAAAAAAATTAAATTGGTAATTGATTAATTGATAGATCAAAAATACGCTTTACGGCCAAATCACCGTCATTGTCATGTCCAAATATCAGCTTCCTAACTCAAAACGTGTCTGAGATATTGCCCAGATGAGTAAGGAAATAAATAAGTGCTTAATAAATCGATAATAATTAAGTAATTAATTAAATAATTGATTAATTGATTAATCAAAAAACTAAAAATAGTTTTTGCCAAAGCAGGTGCTCACTATTGTGCCGAAATTTCAGCCTTTTAGTTCAAAGGATGGCTGAGATATCGCCCGGACAAACAAACTAACAAGAAAGTAACCGGAGTGAAAACTGAGTACTCCCTTTCAGCGCGTCATCGCTGGGCTACCTTCAGTGCCCAGCAATGACGTCATGCAGCACATATAGACAGTATTGGGAGGGAGAGATGTACAATAATTGATTGATTAATTGCGTAATTAAAATCAATAAATAGTAATCATAAAATAATTTCTTAATTGGCTATACCTAAACCACCAGTGTTTCATCTGAAGCTGTAACTTTTTGAAAATTAATTAAATAAGTCATTAATTGGAAAAATTTAATCATTGATTCCTTGACTGATCAATAAATAATTATTCGATAAATTGATTAATCAATAAATCAAAATATCCTTTATAGCCACATCACTTAGTCACTGTCATGTCCAAATATCAGCTTTCTAGCTCAAAACGTGCCTGAGATATTGCCTAGACGAGAAAGGGGAAAAATAAGTACTTAATTAATCTGTAATAATTAAGTAATTAATCAATTATTTGTTAATCAAAAAACAAAAAATACAGTTTTTGCCAAAGCATATGCTCACTATTGTCCCCAAATTTCAGCTTCCTAGCTCAAAGGATGGCTGAGATATCGCTCGGACAAACAAACAAGAAAGAAAGAAAGAAAGAAACCGGAGAGAAAACCGAGTACTCCCTTTCAGCGTGCGTCATTGCCGGGCCACCTTCAGTGCCCGGCGATGGAATAGGAAAGGAGCGGTGTACAATGATTAAATTTGTTCAAACCACTGAATTGCTTTGTAGAATGGGAAATAACTAATGCCGGGGTTCCTCAAGGCACAACAATTGGTCCGGTTGCTTTCTTAGCCATGATAAATGACTGTTTCCGGTTATCCTGAAGTTTCACACTCCAAGTATATGTTGATGACAAGACCTTTTGTCAAACTTATAGTGACACTGAACAAACTAGTCGTATGCAGCAGCAACTTGACTGTCTCCAAGAATGGTCATTTAAAAACAATATGAATCTCAATAGTTGTAAATGGCAAGTCATGATTACATGTTTTTGAAGACTCTCGGTCTCCCGGTCTCCCCGGCAGAGGTGCCCAGTTTTCATATCTGAGACTCGGCTATTAATCAAACAGATTGTGTTAAACTGTTAGGCATCCATGTGCAAGAAAACTTGAAATGGGACACTCAACTTCAGGCCATGTGTAAAACCTTCAACAGAAACGTTGTAATATCCCTGTTTCTGACTTAATAACAGTATATTTACAGTATGTTAGACCCACTTTAGAATATGCGTCACCCGCATGGTTTTCGTGGCTTGACGAAAGCCCAGAAGGAATGTTTGGAGAAATTGCAACGGAAAGCTTTTCGTATAATTCTCTCTGGTGACTTTTGTAGAACCAAATCTTATGCAGACATTTGTCAGGTACTTAATATTCCTGTTCTTTCTGAGAGGCTCGAACAGCCCTCCCTCAATTTTGGTAATGTACTTTTAAAATCAAATATACACAGAGATTGGAACCCCTCACCTAGGAACAATAACTTAAACTCTGACATGTTATCTTCTATTAGATGTCGAACCAACCGCTACAAGTGCAGCCCCATCACCTTTTTAACCTCCATTTGGAATAAGAATTGGATGAGGTCCTTGTGTTAATGAGTTTGACGTCTATTGTGTTTTGTTAGATATTTGTGTTTTTTTCTTCGTTTGGATGGCAATTTTATCTTATTTATTTGCCATTTAATGTTTGAGCCATTTTTATTTTTTGTGTTTGTCCCTGTAATATTTGTAAAAAAAAAAAACACCTTTTAGAGGCCATTTTTCCCCACAGAGCATGGTTTGGCCTTTTTCGGGCACCGTGGTCCCCTTTTTAAAGCAATGTTTTATGGCCGGATGCCCTTCCTGCCGCCAACCTTGTTGGTCGCCTCTTGCGACACACAGGGAATTACCAGCGAACTGGTACTCAATTTGCCGACCTCAGAAGGATGACAGGGTGAGTCAACCCCCCTGGCGTTAATTCAGCGATCGACCGGGATTCAAACCCAGGATCCTAGGATCCCAAGCCGGCACCCTAACCGCTAAGCCAGAACCCTGTAATATTTGTAAATTGACTGTAATTCAGCCTGTGGCTACGAAAGGCTTTTTGTAATAAACCGATTGTATTGATTGATTGATTGACATATCCATTACATTTATAACCTAAAGAAAAAAATCCGATTTATGGAGCGATTGCAAAATCATGGGATATTCTGACATTCTTCTTCATTAGCAGGAAAACATACATATACTATCTACAACAAGATTCACTGTTCGTTTTTTCCAAGTTATTTTTTTTTAATAATCGTATTACAACTGGATTATAAAAGATCATTTCATGTAATGAGGCTATTATTTCAAACAGTTATGGTCGGATTATGACAAAACTCGGTGGATGAGTTGCCTGGGTAGGTGACAAGAACAAGCCGATTGGACCTCGGTTCAGGTCCGGATCCAGATCAGCCTTATCAATGGGATACAAAACGTAAACTGTTCAGCCTAGTGGAGGAATGCGCTCCACCGAGTGCCGTTCTAGTTTAAGATGCGATGTTTAAAACGCACTCGTGACATCCACAAAGACAGCATATCAAACACTTGGGAGGATAGTAAAAATTCACGGCCATCTGTTCTCTTAAAGAAAATCCATCACTAGATGTATTTTGCTGGACTGTTCTGTCTACAACACACTAGTTTGTGTATTTTGTAATATCTTGTCATCCCCCATGCTGATTCACCATTTTGTTTTACCCCATAGATCCAGCCAAGCCAAACCCTTTTATTTGGATGTTACCAACTTTATGCCTGGATCATTTCTTTTCCCTGTTCCCTCCTTTTTCCCTGTCCACTCATTCCCTTCTATCCAACTGTTGCGCCGCTATGATGGAATATAGGAATACTGTTAGTTCATACGCTCTGTCACCTTACTCATTCTTCCACAGAACTCGGTCTTAGAAAGAAAAAACGAAAAACTAAACATGCAACATCAAGAGTGGTCTTCGTGCACAACGTACTAGCAGGGATACCTGGCATTGCCCGGTGCTGTTCTAATCCTGTTGGCATTTTGAAGAATTTTTTTCTTCTTTTTTTGTGGGGTCTAAAACACACCCATGAACCCACTAAGGGATGGGATAGGGGATTATTTAATATTACCTTTCAAATAGCTACAAAGGCTTAGGCACTATACAGCGTTAAAGAAAAAAAATCCTAAAAGAAAATCCAACTTTTTGGGGGATTTTTTGTTTCAAAAATTCAATTTTTTTTTTTAGACGCATCGCAGACGCTGCTCATAGAGTGCCCTCTGCTGTTGTTCTTGTTCTTCTTCTTCTTCTTCTTCTTCTTCTTCTTGTTGTTCTTGCAGAGAAGACAAACCCTCAAAGCTCCAACGATTCTGGGAACCATAGCTCCACCCATTGTGGGAGAGGCTTCATATAAACAAATATCCACCATTTTATTAACTCGCATAGCTTTGAGGCCTGTTTTGTAGGCCCGTGGTGTCTTCCTCTCTCACACAGTTTTATTTCAAATCAAATTCGATATATCATTTCATTTTTCACAGTCGCTAACATAGTTTTAGACTCGGTTGAAAAAAAACGGGAAGAAAATCCGATGAAAGTTGCCCTTTATAGAACGAAATGAATTCTCAAAGGCCTATAACTTCAAGTCCATTGAGATTTTTTTTTTTTAAATCGCGGCATGGTCAGTCATACACCGCCCGAAATAACAGACGGGAAAATGCCGAGATATATTAAAAATTCGTCCATTTGATGACTATCGTCACGATGAAATATTTAATTTATACGTCGTCACAATAATGTGGAGAGGAGCATAGCTTCGTTCACGTGTCGCCACACACGGGAAATTGCCGAGATATATTTTTTTTAAATCGCGGCATGGTCAGTCATACACCGCCTGAAATAACAGACGGGAAAATGCCGAGATATATTAAAAATTCGTCGCCACACACGGGAAATTGCCGAGATATATTTTCACTTTGCACAAAAATAACATCAAGTAATCGAATCAATAGGAATGTCCTGTGCCTATAACATCGACGTTATAGGCACAGCTGCATCTAGGCATTGTGTAACATCGACGCGGCTTTTGTTTTAATTAAAACTTTTTGTACTTGTTTTTGCCTAAAGCGCTCCACAGAACTCACTGATGAACCTCTGAAGGTTTGATAAAAGTTCTGTTTGGCCATCTTTGAGAAAAATGGCAACATACAGACAGAGAAACATCTCTCATGGTTTAGATACTGGACCTATTATGTTGTGATTGATCGTTCAACAATCCCAGAGAGACAGATCGAGTTGCTCGTTTTCAATGCGATAATATTGCACTGCTTGTTCGTTTTCTTCCCATGTCGTAATTGTTTTTATTTTATTTTATTTCATACAAATCGCAGTATTCCAATTAGATAATCGTAAAATAAAACTAGATCAGAGTCATTTGCAAGATCTTTGTCAGAGTTGATTTGCAGTGAAAAAGTCCAAGCGAAAGAAAGTTAGGCCCAAACAGACCACAGATTGAAATTGAACAGATCGGACTCACAGAGAAAGGTCGTGTAATTGAAAATTTATCGATTCATCAGGATGGTAAAATAATAACATTTCCACAACCACAATTGGAAAAACCACATTTCCAAGCTGGCCTCCAAAGTCAGTCACCGACTGGGCATCCTCCGTCGTGCGAAGTCCTTCCTTGGCACACCTGAGCTCCTCACCACATACATGGCTTTCATCCGCAGCTCAATGGAGTACTGCTCTCCCCTCTGGGCTGGTGCTCCTGCCTCACACCTAGCTCGGCTTCACGCTGTTGAAACCAAAGCGTTCAGAATCATTGGAATCTCCCGCGATGAAGCTATCTCTGAGGGCCTTTCACTTACTCACCGCAGGCAGGTTGGTGGTCTTTCCGTCTTCTACCGACTCCTCTCCGGCCTTGCTCCCCCAGCTCTCTCTGGGCTCTGTCCCTCAAGTATTCCTACAGGTTGCACAAGATCTGCCTGCAACCCTCTTATGGTTAAACTGCCAAAATCAAGACTCTCTGCTCACCTTCACTCCTTCATTCCTCTTTTCTCCTGCCTCTGGAACAAACTCCCTCACTCTCTTCAATCCCACTCCTCCCTCCAGGTCTTTAAAACAGCTGTTCACCACCATCTCTTATCTTCCCCCATCCAAAACCTTGATCTTTTCTACCCTCACTAATTTCACCCCAAATCCACTTTTTTGAAATACCAACTTCTTTCCTGGAAGTCCTTGGTGTCCTTGTGTTTTATAGTTCTCCCACCCCCCCTCCCCCTTCCCACACCTCCTCCCCCCAAGCCCTCTCCCTCCCACATATCTCCCGATGTCCCTGCTCTCAAATGTTGTGTTTGTGTGCTTCCCCTTCTCTCCCCATCTTGTCTACCGCTCCCTCCTTTTATATATTTTGTTCGTCTGATTTTTTTTTGTGTGATAAATGTTAGCTCTTTCACGAGCCTCGATTCTGCATACAAAAAGAATAATAATAATAAATAGTCATCGTAATTCATCAACATGAAGCAGGTGCAATGGAAAGCTAGCTCTGAACTCCAAAGCCTCATGCAGATCATTCCTACCTGATATAATGAGTCAGTTAACATTGACAAGTGTGAGAGGCAGTGTGAAGATAACACTGCCAGTTTTTACGACTGACCAATGAAAGTGCAGTTCTGTTTGATAGGGTGCAATATTCATCAGTCAGATCTTCATGAGTTTTGAGTGGAGAGCCAATATTAATGAAACAGAGCACGTCAGAATAAATAAATAAATAAAAACCGAGCTGTTGCTTTCAGCTGCACCAGTATAGTACACACCACCTGGTTGCGTTGAGTTTGCGCATTACTTGCTGAAAATAAGTAAACATCGTCTGTTTTGCAAAAAGACTATCGATGCTTGCGTAGTGTGCATCTAAAAGGTCACAGATGGTCTAAAGGTATAAAGGATACCTTCCAATAGTAGTTAAGTTTCTTTTATCATGAGCATGAACCTGGGTTTCTTTTATCATGAGCAAACAGTTCTGAGAGGAGCGCTAAACAGGCCATCACATTTGATGGCGTTTTTAAGGTAATCCCATGGATGTGCAATTTCTGATATAGTTAGCTACAAGTTACATCTTTCCATCCCTTCAGCTATTCTTCCATCCATCATTTTCATTTGTGCTATTTATTGTTCTTTCTTAATTGCTGTAGGTAGAGCCAACATTCAAAGTTTTTGGCCTCACAAGAAGCCATTGCACAACGATCTCGTACAAAAGCTCGAGTGAAACTGAAGGTGACAACTGAAAGAAACAGGAAGCCGTGGCACATTTATCAATTAAAACTGAACTGCTATTCATCAGTTGTTAAACGATCGTCCGATGAGGCTAAAGGGATGCGTGTCGGTCGCTTTAACCAACTTAGGTTTGTTATCTGGCTTTATTCCAGCTTTTAAAACACCGAAGTTGTAAATAAGAAAAATGAACGATCAAAATGAGGAAATTGAGTTGGGTGAACGACCTAAAAAAAATACAATTTCTTTTTTAAATTATGGGCATGCCCCCAAAACTCTCGTGCCCCCTTCTCGTTTCAAGATTTAACACCCAAGAAAACATTGTGCTAGCCACCGCTGGTGAAATTTGCTACTTGGCTAATATTTATGATTCCATTGCAAACTATCTGATTCACTTTGGTTTCAAGGTAAAAAAAAAAAAAAGTACATATTTCAGGGTTTGGATTTTTTTTCCCCCTTTTTGAGGAAAGTCCGGCAGTGAATAATAAATTACCTTCCTTTTCTAGCTTTAGGCAAACAAAATTACAGCACTTTAAAATACTTATCCTGTTTATACTTCGCACACACACAATTCATTTTGAAATCTCTTAACGTGTGGCAATGCAATGGTAGTGACCCAAAGATGCACTCAATCTTGGGATCATATATTTCCCCCAAACAAATGCCTACAAGACAGCATGCTTGAAGACCTCTCAAAAAGGAAATATAATGCTCTCATCTAATATTACGTGGAAGGAGGGGAAGAGGGTGCGGGTCCTTAGCTGGATTGTGGTAAGAATTGTATGGTCCGTATATCCATTTCAAGCATATTCCTCTTGTAATAGGTATTTGTACACTACAGAAGTAAGTCGTATTGTTAAACATGCACCGAGGAGGCAGAGAGTGTTAACTTAAAGACACGACTGTCAGCACTTAATCATGCATACCTTCAGGAAAAAAAATGATAACTGTTGAGGCTAGCTATAATTGCTAGAGTCAAAGGATAGAGCTGGTGGTTCAAGAAACAAAGCGATAGATAAAAGAAATGCAAAAATAATGTGTTTCATTTGCCTTCATGCATAGTAGTACTGTCAGCTCTTATACCAACACACAAAGACTACCGCTACTACCAGGGTTCTGGCACAGCTGGCATGAGGGAGGAGGAAGCTGTACTATTTACCGAGCTACAGTATGTATCTCCTTAACAATAATATGAAAAATCCTGCCTGCTAGGTTAATGACTTGGCAAAAACAATTACTTAGTTTTCACAAGTTTGCTTCAGTCTTTCAAGAATTGTCGATAAAAACAAAGATGTTCAGTTTAACAACAACAGGTGAATTAAAATTATCGGTAATCATACAAGTAAGGTGTCAATCGAACAGCATCAGCAATGAAAATGTCATGAACACAGAGGTTGAAGCATATGGCCAATAACTCAAATTGAAGCATTCTGGGATGAAAATAACAGGAAGATCGTAAAACTGCGCGATTGCTAAATGTTCAACTGCATGATTAAATTTGGAAAGATTTTTTTTAAAGAAACTTTTTTTTAATTTCCTGCATATCACAGCAACATCACAATAATTAGCAAACACAATCAATAACAAAATAGAAACTGGCCAACAAAAGTAGTAACCTATAAAGAAATATTGTCATCATATCAATGCTGCTGAATTCCTGAGAATTTCATCAACGTGAAAGATCCAGAATAAACGAAGTGTATGTGAAAGATAGAGAATGAACGAGGTGCATGTGAAAGATCCAAAATGAGCGAGGTGTGTGAGAAAGATCCAGAATGAATGAGGCGTGTGTGAAAGATCCAGAATGAACGAGGTGTGTGTGAAAGATCCAGAATGAACGAGGTGTGTGAGAAAGATCCAGAATGAATGAGGCAGAGATCCAGAGTGAACGAGGTGTGTTTTAAAGATCCAGAATAAACGAGGTATGCGTGAAAGATACAGAATGAACGCGGTACGTGTGAAAGATTCGGATTAAGTCGAGTGCCTGGAACATGTCAATGTGGCACTTGCATGATGAGATCAATACATTCAAGGCCATTCACACATATCTTCAATATAGACTATAGAGATTCAACCACTAGCCTTTTGACATGACACCAGCAATCCAGCATCATACTAAAAATGCAATTTGGTCTCTGTCTGTCTGTCTGTCTGTCTGTCTGTCTGTCTGTCCACGATACATTCGGTCGTTACTTATCCAATCTCAACCAATCTTGACAGGAGGACGAAAGGTACACAATGGAAGTCGTAGCGACTACATTTTCCCCCCTCCCCAAAGGGGTTGTCCACCTTGGGCAAAATCCGTGTTGAGGTGTATATCCGTGTTAAGAAAGCTAATCATGGCATTTTTCCAAGGCCGCTCATAATAACAAAAGTAATAACACGAATGATAATTGCATAATATTCATGTTATTACAAAACAATATTAATACAAGTAATATCCCCACCCTCCCAAAGGGCCTTGCCCTCCTTGGACGAACGCCGTGTTAACGTTTATAAATAGCTTATCGTGGCATTTTGTGGGGCACCCCGACCAGAAGTGAAAAATATTATAAACCACAAACATGTATGATTACCTTTTGAAACAGTCTCTACTGCTGTTTAACACTAAACTGAAAGAGAGGAAACCCAGGGTGGATTCAGTTACTAAGCAACTATCTAGCGCTTGCCAAGCCTGCCGTTCCTTAACGGTTTTGAATGGAGTTCTTGCTCTTTCCAATGAACACACCCCTCTTGAGGGCCAAACCTAAATCTACTGTTATATATATATATCCCAGAGAGGACAACAACACAGCAACACACAAAACTATAACGGCACTTGGTAGAGCGCATACCTCCGCCAAGCTGAACAGTTTATGTTTTGTATCCCACCGTTAGGCCAGATCCGGATCCGGATCTTCACCAACATCGAATCGATTCATCCTTGTCACACACCTAACCTGTCCACCATGTTGCATCCGAATCCGTTCCTAACTGTTTGAGATATCGTGCTATATATTGGTTTTGCCCTATCTTTCAATGGTGAAAAATCACTTTTAAAATTTCGGATCCAGATCTTAACCAAAATCGAATAATTTTGTCCGTGTCACATACCCAACCTGTCCACCAAATTTCGTCCGAATCTGTCCACAACTTTTTGAGATATCCTGGTCACAAACAGACAGGATGTGAAAAATAACCTCCATCCACCTTTGGTGGTGGAGGTAATTACACAATATACTGGATATTAAATTTGTAATTCGACCTAATCCTCACTTGTTTTTCTGTAATTTACTACATTCATTTTTTCAACTCTTGTGTAAGAATCAGTTTTCTGTTTGAAGTCACCGATTCTGTGAATTCCGTCCATTTTCTACGATCACGATAAATCACTGCCTCCACTTGTGACCTTTTCTATTACTGTCAAATTTATCCTTACACGTTTCTGATACGTCCACTTGTTCACCATCATGCCAAACTTTCCTACATTAAAACGCAAGTCCCATATTCATTCGTTCCTATTCCCATACTGTCAGGAATTTAATATCCCAATCTTTCACCTATACCTGCCACACAAGTCTCAGTATTCTTATGAAAAAGATAAACTATGACATAAAAATGGGGGGAGGGAAACGTACAAATGCTAAAATTGGAACTAGAGGCGAAGGAAAAAAATGTTCAAAGTTAATAAGGTTAAATACACATCACATTCACAAAATGAAACACAATAAAGTCATTAACCATGGTATATGTTATGTGACTAAAGATTTTACTTACCTTGCATTCTACAACACTTTCATCAGTCTCACAGGTCATATATATTTCATCCACAGCTCTGCGCAGGTTCTCAAACAAATAAGCCCAATAGCGAGCTCGTAGGTCAGCTTTACGTGGCACCCGAAGCTTGGATGGGCTCTTTTCAGTGCTCCGGATGGGCGGCTTACGCTGAGCATTACTCTGCCAGATACAAGGAAAAGCAAGAGATATCAGAACAGTGTGAATACAAAAGCAAAGTCGATTAAACTATTGTCCAACAACCTGGACCATTACTTTAGTACTATTCCCAGCCTCTCACTCATCCCTTCTTCTTCCTTTGTCCATGTTCTTTGTCAATGTAGTAATATAAATAACTACAACAAAAGGTGGGATGAGGTAGTTATGCCATCGTCCCGCACACCCACCACCTCGCTGCAGCCAGGGATGGTGACCACACAACCCTGGCACCCAGAACACTGGGTACCAAGGTGGAGGTCCGCCTGTTTCTAAATGGGGTTGCCAGGTGCAGGAAAAGGATATTGGGACCCTCAGTGGAGCGTGTAACTTACTCTTTCAGGGTTCGACACACCTGCTTTACCCTACCAAGTAACTGGACAGAGCCGGTGGAAGGAGGTTCAAGTGTGGTCAAAGCAGTAAGGGCTTATCCTCAAACGGCAGACCAGGAGAACAGGATGGTGGATCCTTTTTGGGTGGCAGCGGTAGCAGCTCACCGACAAAGACGGGGACCCACATTCCAAAGGGAGGCTAAAACCCCAAGGGGATCCACATGCATGGTGCTCACTAGGGAGTAGAATGGCCACCTCCTAAAGCATCTCCATAAGATTCACCAATGGTGTCTGTGTAAGGAGCGGTGCTGAAGGATCCACAGCCTTGTCTTTCAGAGTCCATTATGATTCTGGGAGGTTGGTGGTTCGAACCTTGGCCAGGTCATACCAAAGACTTTAAAAAGGTACGTGCTGCTTCCTTTCTTGATGCTCAGCATTTTAAAACAATAGAGGACAGACAAATAACAATACGTCGACAATCGTATTCATAACGCAGCCTTGGATAGGCCCATGGCCTTCTTCTGCATCGAAGTCCCTTGTAAAACTTATATTAACCCCCAATCAAATATTTAAACAAAGGATGGTGCAAACGTTAATAAATCAATTAAAAACACAAAAACAGCTAATATTTAAAACCAAACAAACAACAACAAACTGACCATGTGGATTGGTTATAATTCACTTTTCAATCATAAAATTTTAACTGCTCAGATAAAAGTAATTATCCTGTCATATTAGAAAATGAACATTTGGGCAAGCCGAGAGTTAGTGGAAATTGTTTTCGATTTTTCTTTTTCATTTTCCGGTAAATGTGTCAAAACCTTCTCCGCAATGCAGCGCAATTTTGCTGCAAATAAAGAAGGTTGGCCAGGTTATAGCTTAATGTTGATTGATGTGAAATTATTTTGATGATGATAAACACGAGAATCTCTGCAAACAGCCTTTTTACACCTTAGTAAATCTACACCGTAGAAAAAGAAATGTGACTGTGACTTGGAAAAAGAACTTCCAAGTCACATGATAAGCTATTATAATCAGCATTACAATGAATGTGCTTGAAAACAAAAAAGGCGAAAAAGAAAACCGTTTAAACAAAAGAACCAATGTTCTCAATTAACACAAAAAAACAGACGAGAAAACTAGAACAATGTGACTGTGTCGCCAATATGCCTCCGCATAGTCCCACAATGGGTAGATGCTATCACTCTGCTTATGTATGGGTAGGGGATCACGTTTGTGAAGTTTAGTGTTGATTGGATATGGTTCGTTTTTCTATCCAGGATGGCTGCCAAACCACATGACCTATGAGTCATCGGGAGATGTGTGGGAGGGAGAGGGCTTGGGGTTGGGGGGTGGGAGAAGTATAAAACGTAAGGACACCAAGGACTTCCAGGAAAGAAGTTGGTATTTCAAAAAAGTGGATTTGGGGTGAAATTAGCGGGGGTACAAAAGATCAAGGTTTTGGATGGGGGAAGATAGGAGATGGTGGTGAACAGCTGTTTTAAAGACCTGGAGGGAGGAGTGGGATTGAAGAGAGTGAGGGAGTTTGTTCCAGAGGCGGGAGAAAAGAGGAATGAAGGAGAGCAGAGAGTCTTGATTTTGGCAATTTAACCATAAGAGGGTTGCAGGCAGATCTTGTGCGACCTGTAGGAATATTTGGGAATGTGGTTTTCCATATTTTCCTTCTATGCCCTTTTCATCCTATCATTTGGCCTAGGTCATCTTCCATCTGCTTGGAAATCAGCCAACATCACAGCATTACATAAAAAGGTGCAAAAACTGATCCCCTCAACAACAGACCTATCAGCTTACTTTCAATCATCAGCAAGGTCATGGAATCCATCATCGTAGTGGACATCAAATCATTCCTGTTCTCCAACAACCTCATCTCAGATCACCAATTTGGATTCAGAGCAGGTCACTCTACCTTGGACATGCTACTTCTACTCTCCCATCAATGGATGGAGGGCTCAATATCAGACAAGAGATCAGGGCTGTCTCTCTGGACATATCTCAAACTTTTGATGCAGTCTGGTATCTCACCATGCTCTCCAAGCTCTCTGACTCCTATGTTATGTCGCATCAAAGGCCAACTCCACCCATGGTTTACTGACTTGATCTACTCTGGTAGCCAACGTGCGGCTATCAACAGGATCCTCTCAACTCTCTCTGTGTCAAGGCTGGACTGTCCCGAGGGTGTGGCCTGCGCCCCGTCCTTTAGCTAATTTTCATAAACGATCTTTCTAATTCTGGAAAATCTTCACCTTGTGTCGTGACATCCCTCATCCTTCAAATAAGCAGGGAGCAGCATCTTCCCATCAACCCAAGCTCAATTAATTATTATGTTAAGTACAAATGAGCTGAGACACGGCTTTTAGAGTGATGCAGTGCCCCGACAGATAGACAACAATGTGGAATTTGACCAAACTTCCAGCACACAATTGTACAAAGCTCTCACTTTGGCCAACGTTCCGACTACTTTCAGATAATTACTCATTCAAATACAAACTGGCACGAAGTGGTTGGTACTTAAATCCTTGATCGAATTACGAGCTGGTGAAACACTTGGAATATCGACTTCACTCCTGACAAATCTCACTCTCACTTTGTGTCTCTGAAAAGACCTGATGAACCCTCCCATTGACTTCTTTAACAACTACATGGTAATCATAGAATACTTACACTGCGCAATCAACTTGGTGTGAGCCAACTCTTCTGATTTTGAATGGGTGTTTTTTTTCTTTCTTTGATCCAATATGGCTGCCAGACCACATGAGCTATGACATCATACATTTATATTTTCTAATATAATTGTTGTGTAGATCACGCTCAATAAATTTCAAAATGATCAGACCAAGCGTTGTCCCTGTCGAATTATGATGTCATAATTAAGGCACCAATGATGTCATCATTTACAACACTTATTCCCCATGCGGAGTTCTTTACAATAAGCCACATTTCAATTTTTTCCATTGAGCGGATTGAGATAGAGGTGCAACGTTTTTCGTTTTTTCCAAGATGCTTACTTGGATCTATTCTATTCTATTACTATTCCAACTGCACCACATGACCTATGACATCATAATTATCATTAAAATATTCTACAGGATGAGGCACTCCAATGCTGAAAATTGTGTCCATCGGACCAACAGTTGCAGAGAGAAAAATTCATACTGATCAGATGTGAGCGTTATACTTGTCGAATTATGATGTCATAACAAAGGCACCGATGACATAATTATTAACATATCTTATTCCCCATGGGGAATACTCAACAATGAGCCATGTTTAAATTGTTTCTATGGAGTGGTTTCAGAGGTTTACTTTTTACACCAGGTAACCTGGTGTTGGCTTAGCGGTCAGGGTGCCGGCTTGGGATCCTAGGATCCTGGGTCCGAATCCCGGTCGATCGCTGAATTAACGCCAGGGGGGTTGACTCAGCCTGTCATCCTTCCGAGGTCGGCAAATTTGAGTACCAGGTTGCTGGGATGAATGATCCCGGTGTGTACCCCGGTTTAGAATAGGTACACCGTATCCCTGCGCATCGTAAGAGGCGACTAAGGGTTGGCGCCAGGAAGGGCATCCGGCCATAAAAACATTGCCTCAAACAGGGAATCATGATTGTCATGGGGTCCGCAAGGCTAACCCCTGCTCTAGCGGGGAAAATGGTCTTAAAACGATCATTCATATTCATTCATTCATTCATTCATTCAGTGGTTTCAGAGGTATAGAGATGCAAAGTTTTTCCAAGATGGTGTGACCTATTACCTTGTGACCGATGACGTCGTAATTATGAATAAAAATTATACAGGCAGAGGCACTCCTATGGTAAAATTTAGTGTCATTTGGGCCAATGGTTGCTGAGAAAATGGATTTCTTTTTCTAATGCAGTCACGCACGCCACACGTATGTACACAACTGAATGCCAAACCCTGCTTGTCACTTTGTGAGCGCAATTTGTGAGTAACAATTTTGAAGAGGTTCAGTAACTCAAACTTTTGGTCCTCATTACCAGCCATGATCTTTCTTGAGCAAACCACATTTCTAAGTTGGCCCCCAAAGCCAGTTGGCAACTGTGCATGCTCTATCCTTCCTTGGTCCTTGAAGGGAGAGCATCAGCCACGGATTCATCAGTCTCGCTCGGCAAATACCACATAATCCACAAATCCAAAATGATAAAGGACATCTGACTTGTTGGCCTCCAAAATTGTTGGCCCTGGGCTTTCCCTTCAAGCCAGGAAGTACCATTGCCATATAAAGGATGCTAGTGATGGTCATTGCTTAGATTTTAGAATGGTGCGCCTTTCCTCACGAGGGCAAATAAGCCCTAAATCCGGATCGGTGGCTCTGTTTAGACACTTAACCGATGAAAATCTGAATACATAATGAGTGGCTCGGCTGAAGCCTCCGGGTTAGAGGTGATGCTTTGATCTTCACATTCATAGAGATCGGAGGAGTGCTCGTCATGCTCCATACAAGTTTTAATATATTTTCCGTCCGATCGCACGTACTTGCTGGTTTGTTTGGTTTGCATTGGCGGTAACAAATGTGTGTGTGGCAGGCACGTGTTCATTTCTTGCTGATTATGCGGCGTTTGCAGCGTGAGACACAATCCGTGGCTGATGCTCTCCCTTTATTTATTTTATATATATATACATATACATACATATATATATATATATACAGACTTGGCATTTAATATGGAATATTTTTTTTTTTCTCGACTTGGGTTTACTTTCTCAACTCAGTATATCAATCTGGTGAGTTTCTTTTACACTTTGGTGATTTATTTGTTAAAAGAACCATGTCACTGATTGTCTGTCGCAGCAAGAAGTCAACAACAGGATTATATCACAGGTGGCGTGGCAAAATGTACGGACAGGAGCATTTGATGATTGGCTTCACAGTCGGGTATACAAGAGTTGTTGCGTTCTGTATTAGTGGAAAACAACTGCTGCACGTCTCCAAAAGTTATTGCCGCTTCCTCTGGAGATGGTCCGTCAACACGACAATGCTGTTTGTCATGGAGTGGTGGCTTTACGAAATTACGGCATGAAAGAGCGTGCTATTGCTCGGCAGTATGGCATCACTCAAGGTCAGGTGTCAAAGATCCTGAAACGAAATGCTCAGAGGGGTGTCCCTACTCCAATACCGAGGCCAGGACGGCCCCGCAGAACCACAAGGAGGGATGATCGCCAGCTGCACCGGTTAGTCCGCAATGGCCGTACCAAGTCAGCTAATCGGCTTAGGGCTGAGTGGCAGCAACTGACAAATGTGCCTGTTGACAGAAGGCTAGTCAACCAACGGCTGGTTCAAGCAGGCTATCGTGCCAGGCATCCCCTGAGAAAGCCACGCCTGACCAGACAACACCGCCAGCGCCGATTGCAGTGGGCCAGAGAGCACCATCAATGGCAGCCAGGACACTGGAATCACGTGATCTTCAGTGAGGAGTCTAGATTTCTGGTCTATCGTCAAGATGGCCACGTCTGAGTGCGCAGACAAGTGCATGGAGCCTACAACAGAGATTGTATAGTGCCAAGAGTCCAAGCTGGAGGTGGTGCGGTGACCGTTTGGGCTGCTTTTCATGCAGGGGGCAAAACTGACCTGGTTGTTCTGAATGGAAACCTGAACCAGTTCAAGTACAGGGCCATTCTGCAAGAAACATTGCTTCCATTTGCTCTGCAGCCTTTCGAGGAAACTTTGTCTTCCAAGATGACAATGCACGGCCTCATCGTGCTCGCATGATCCAACACATTCTTGCTGACCGTGGTGTAGAGCATATGGAGTGGCCTGCCATGTCCCCGGATATGAATCCGATAGAGACCTTGTGGGCAGAATTAACGCGTCAAATCGACCACTTGGACCAGCAGCCGACCTCTGTGCGTGAATTGCAGAAGGCTATTGTCACTGCATGGTAAGCGATTCCTGTCCAAACCTTGGCAAATCTCGTGAACAGCATGCCTCAACGTGTACGTGCTCTCCTGAATGCTTGTGGGGGTTACACGAAGTACTGAACTGTAATTTTACTGTCCATAATCCCAGTCGTAATTTAACTTTTGTTTTTGGTAAAAAAAAAATTGGCTAATGTGCAAAATAAAGAGATACTTCTGGAAAACGTACAGAAGTTTAACACAGTACTGTCCATGAATTGAGTTCGATATCAGTTTACATCACTTTCAAGGATCAATTTATTTGTTTCGAAATGTCAAATGTGGTTTTTGTTTCTTTTAAAGGTCACATTAACAAAATCTAGAATAATTTCAACATAATTCCAATGAACTTTTGGTTCTAAGACATCTTGAAGAGTAACTTCACCCCCACAAAAAAAATATTCCATATTAAATGCCAAGTCTGTATATATATATATATATATATATATATATATATATATATATATATATATATATATATATATAATATATATATATATTTGTGGATTTGAGAATGGTGTCGTAGTTTTATTATCGTTGTAAGTGCAATGAAATTGTTGTAAATATCACCCTCCTTCCTCCATTTGTTGTGTATAAAGGTCAAAGGTCGTTCCCGTAGTTATTCCATATACAATCACGTAGCAAATCATAGATCTCCCTGTTTAGTAGTTATCTCCTTATTATGTGTATTAGATTAACGCTTTGTCGTCCATTAATTGACACTCCATTGCACCGAATTCAAATAAGGGAGATTCCCTTCCAATTCCCCTTTTGTCAGCCATTGCAAACTGCATTGGGCTGTTTTCTGCGTGCGGTTTTCTGCATTCGCCGCTGCTGCTTTGGGACCGTGTTTTTCGCCGCAAGACTCCATGACGCACGAGGTCATCTCGGAGCAGAAGGTGGGAGGAGTCAGCCCAGCACCAGGAACAAGGCGTGGCCTTGCAAACGCCTCCTCTAGGGGCGGGATCGGTGAGCCCTCGCGACCAATCAAGGCCGAGGCGAGCTCACCGATGGGCGTGTCCTGGAGGCCGGCGGCTTGATCGCCCCAGGCGCAATAAAAGCGCGCGCGGAAGCTTTTGTGAGAGAGACAGCAAGCCATTTGAGAGAGAGAGAGAACCCATCACGCAACGCCCCCACCCCACGTCAGATGCGGCAGAGACAGCAAGCCATTTGAGAGAGAGAGAGAACCCGTCACGCAACGCCCCCACGTCAGATGCGGCAGAGACAGCAGCTTGAACCAACGGAGCTTTGAAACCACCGCAGTTTTTACCACGGCAGCTTTGAGCGGTGACGGCAGTTGCAGCCTCGAAGCAACGTCGCCGTACGAGAGACGGTTGAGGAGAGCCGGCGGCTGCCCAACTCGAGCCGCGATCATCACAACCACCCGGATCCTTCCCGCCATTCGTTCCTGCCTTCATTCCCCATTCGTGTGAGTCTGTCTTTGTTTGTTCTGTCCTGGGTTTGTAAGTAAGACTGTAGTAGATAAGCTAATTTGCACTGTGTCTCTTCTTCTTCTGTATTTTATTTTATTATCTTTCCTCCTCCTTGGTTACTTTTCAATGTGTGCATAATAGGTAGAAATAAATCATATTCGTATTTCCTACTGCTGTCTTCCTCTTCTTCACATCGGTCGTCTTAGTGATTTCCTTCATTGAATACCTGTGGCACGATTTGGCCAACGTTTCGGAATCGGGTTAGTTTCTGTTAATAGTTCGTGCCGCGGTTGCTAAAACCGCTCGGCAATTAACATCTGTCCGCGGTACGAACGGGGCTGTGTACCTGCCTTTCCGGAGGTAGCTGGGCAGCGTCAGGGACCCCGCCGGTCAGTCAGAGACGAGGGGATTAATCCCCCCCTCGGTAAGGGGAACAGAGGCCGACGTTTGGCTCCGTAACAATATATATATATGTGTATATATATATATATGTGTGTATATATATATATATATATATATATATATATATATATATATATATATATATATATATATTGATACGTGTGTGGGGGTAGGTGATGAAATACCTTAGTCCAGATAGAATTGTGTAGGTTTAGTGTGCTCCGTATGCAGTGAAGCCACCTTGATGTATCTAAGTTAGGGAAGGATGTCCGTTTAAGCACATTATACATGTCTCCATGCGAGGGGTGGAGCTATGCTAATTAAGTCGGGCATAAGGATAAATCCCCAGTGTGTAAATGCCCCTGTGATTTTTTCCCTTTGTTCTTATAAAACATTTACTCAGCCAGCCATGCACTCGGCACGTAATTACAAAACAACATAATTGCCGACGGTACCCAGACACAATTACCCTGCCCAGCCGAATCTTCTCGATGGGCATCAAGAATGGCCGGGATGCCACACCTCGAAGGACGATTGGTTGAGGAACGATGGGGCAATGCGACGGCATTGCACGATTGGTTAGAGTGTGACGGCATCGTCAAACATTCTAGCGCTAGAGGAAAAAGGCGAAGCCACCGTCATTTTGCGCTCTCTCTGTCCCGAGTTCGCGGAAGGCGGACGCATATATATATCTCTATCTCTCTCTATATCTCTATCTATCTATCTATCTATCTATCTATCTGTGTCTGTGTGTGTGTGTGTGTGTGTGTGTGTGTGTGTGTGTGTGTGTGTGTGTGTGTGTGTGTAAGTTTTGGAGCTTCATTGAGCGTGGAACGGTCGGAGGCTGAAAGAGAGAGATGAAAGCCCACAGAATCTTGTTTCTCACAGTCTGAGAGGACTTTAGGTGCTTTTTTGCAAACTCCAAGCGGGCTTTCATGTGTCTTTCACCGAGGAGAGGCTTCCGTCTGGCCACTCTGCCATAAAGCCCAGATCGGTGGAGTGTTGCAGTGATGGTTGTCCTTCTGGAAGTTTCTCCCATCTCCACACAGGATCTCTGGAGCTCAGCCAGAAAGACATCAGGTTCTTGGTCACCTCTCTTACCAAGTCCCTTCTCCCCCGATTGCTCAGTTTGGCTGGGCGGCCAGCTCGAGGAAGAGTCCTGGTTGTTTCAAACTTCTTCCATTTAAGAATTATGGAGGCCACTGTGCTCTTGGGAACCTTCAATGCAGCAGAAATTTTTTGTAGGCTTCCCCAAATCTGTACCTCGACACAATCCTGTCTCTGAGCTCTGCAGGCAGTTCCTTCGACCTCATGGCTTGGTTTTTGCTCTGATATGCATCGTCAGCTGTGAGACCTTATATAGACAGGTGTGTGCCTTTCCAAATCATGTCCAATCAATTCAATTTACCACAGGTGGACTCCAATCAAGGTGTAGAAACATCTCAAAGATGATCAAGAGAAATGGGAGGCACCTGAGCTAAATTTCAAGTGTCATAGCAAAGGGTCTGAATACTTATGTAAATGTGATATTTCAGTTTTTTCTTTTTAATAAATTTGCAAAACGTTCTAAAATCCTGTTTTATCTTTGTCATTATGGGGTATTGAGTGTAGATTGATGAGGGGAAAAAAATGAATTTAAACGATTTCAGCATAAGGCTGCAACATAACAAAATGTGAAAAAAGTGAAGGGGGTCTGAATACTTTCGGAATGCACTGTAGGTATATATTGTTGTGGATATGAGAATTGTGTTTTTTTTATTGTTGTGTAAATTGTTGTAAAAATATCGCCCTCCTTCCTCCAGTTGTGTATAAAGGTCAAAGTGCGTCCCGTAATTAGGTCATAAACAATCACGTTAGCCAATCTTAGATTTCCTCCTTGTTGGTAGTTTATTTCCTTATTCTATGTAGGTTAAGGCTGTGTCTTCCATTAATTGACCCTCCATTGCACCGAATTCAAATAGATAGATCCCCTTTCATTGTCAATAACAAAGCCTCGATTGCCAACTGCATTCGCCGCAGCTATTGGGCGGTTTTCACCGCGACTCCATTAGCCACGAGGTGGGCTTGGAGAAGAAGAGGGAGGAGCCGCCGAATCCAGGGCGTTGGCCGCCCCTCGTCATCAAGGGTGGAGCCAGAGAGCCCGTGCCGACCAATCAGGGCCGAGGCGAGCTCACCGATGCGCGTGTTCTAGAGGCCGGCGGCTGGATCGCCAGCGGCGTTATAAAAAGCGCGCGGAAGCCTTGGAGAAGTTGAGTCAGAGATACGGCAGAAGTGCGCAGTGCCAAGCGCGCAGTGCCAAGCGCGCAGTGCCAAGCGCGCAGTGCCAAGCGCGCAGTGCCAAGTGCGCAGTGCCAAGTGCGAAAGAACAAGTGCGAAGTGCGAAGTGCGAAGTGCGAAGTGCCAAGTGCCAAGTGAGAAGTGAGAAGTGAGAAGTGAGAAGTGAGAAGCGCCAAGAGAGAGTTGCACAGAGGTGCCAAGAAAGAGTTCTATGGAGCAGCTTTGGAGAGCGCACGGTGCACCGGAGGAGCTTCGCCATGCAGTTTGGAACCACGGCGGTTTGGCGATCCCAGCTCGAGTATTGACGGCGGCTGTCCGCTTCCAGCCCGACCGATCCCCGCTGAACCTTCCTCTCCCGCCCAGCTATTCCTCCTTCCAATCATCCCTGCCTGCAAATTCCCCATTCGTGTGAGTCCGTCTTTTGTTTGTTCTGTCCAGGGTATTAAGTAAGACTGCATAGGTAAGCTAGAATTTTCACTGTGTCCTTCTGGTCCGTCCCTCTGTCTGCTTTATTTTATTATCCTTCCTTCTCCTTGGTTTCTTTTGGTTGTAAATAGTAATAAATTATATTCGTATTTCCTACTTCTGTCTTCCTCTTCTTCACACCCGTGTCGCCTTTGTCTTTTACCCATTGAAAACCTGTGGCACGATTCGGCCCACGTTTAAGGAATCGGGTCTTAGTAATTGTTAATAGTTCGGGCCGCGGCCGCCATCCGCTCGGCAAATCAACACCTTATCCGCGGTCCGTAACAATATATATATATATATATATACTAGCTGAGGTACCCGGCTTCGCCCGGGTTGAATAAGAATAATACAAATATATGATGAAAAGAACATGTATATTTTAGAGCAATATCACAGTACATTTCCTACATGACGTTTTGTCAATTTTCAATTTCTCAAAACCTCTTGGTATACAACATTTCTGGTTTTCTTACTTGGTGCCAAGACATAAAGATTGCTTGGTTTTCCAACCCTCGAGCAGCCCACGTACAGCTGGCCATGGGAAGTACCCGGCATTGCCGGGCGGGGGAAGGGAGGGGAGGAGGAAGGGGAGGGGCGGGGAACGGGGGGGGAGGGGAGGAGAGGGTGGGAAGGGGAGAAGACCTTTCCTCTTCTGAAATCTTTCCTTCTGAAAACCTCTGAAACCTCTGAAACCTCTGAAATCTGAAATCTTTCCTCTTCTCCAATGGCTTGATCTCTGATCATCAATTTGGTTTCAGACCAGGTCACTCTACTCTGGACATGCTGCTTCTGCTGTCTCAACAATGGATGGAGGTCCTGAATGCCAAACAGGAAATCAGAGCTGTCTCCCTTGACATATCAAGGGCCTTTGATACGGTCTGGCACCCAGCTCTGCTCACCAAACTCTCCTCCTATGGTATCCATGGAAATCTCCATGCATGGCTTGCGGACTTCCTCTCTGGTCGTAGTCAACGTGTGGCCCTGAATGGATTTCTCTCATCTCCCCTTCCTGTTCAGGCTGGAGTTCCCCAAGGAAGTGTGCTGGGCCCTGTGCTTTTTCTGGTCTTTATCAATGATCTCTCTGACTCTCTGGAAAATCCTCTCTATCTCTTTGCTGATGACTCCACTCTCTGCCGCTCCATTCCTCTTCCCTCAGATAGGCAGTCTGCAGCCTCCTCACTCTCTGAAGACCTGGACAAAATCACAGACTGGTCAAACAAGTGGAACATGTCTTTCAATCCTGCCAAATCTCACTCTCTTACTCTGTCTCTCCGAAAAGATCGACTGGACAACCCTCCCATCTACTTTCTCAACAATCCTCTCCAAGAAGTTCTGTCACTCAAGCTTTTGGGTCTCACTATCTGCCATGATCTTTCTTGGGAAAACCACATTTCCAAGCTGGCCTCCAAAGCCAGTCGCCGACTGGGCATCCTCCGTCGTGCGAAGTCCTTCCTCGGCACACCTGAGCTCCTCACCACATACAAGGCTTTCATCCGCAGCTCAATGGAATACTGTTCTCCCCTATGGGCTGGTGCTCCTGCCTCACACCTGGCTCGGCTTCACGCTGTTGAATCCAAAGCTTTCAAAATCATTGGAATCTCCCGTGATGAAGCTATCTCTGAGGGCCTTTCACTCACTCACCGCAGGCAGGTAGGTGGTCTTTCTGTCTTCTACCGACTCCTCTCCGGCCTTGCTCCCCCAGCTCTCTCCGTGCTCTGTCCCCCAAATATTCCTACAGGTCGCACAAGATCTGCCAGCAACCCTCTGATGGTTAAACTGCCGAAATCTCGGCTCTCTGCTCACCTTCACTCTTTCATTCCTCTTTTCTCCCGCCTGTGGAACAAACTCCCACACTCCCTTCAATCCCTCTCCTCCCTCCAGGTCTTTAAAACAGCTGTTCACCACCATCTCTTATCTTCCCCCATCCATAACCTTGATCTTTTCTACCCCCACTAATTCACCCCAGATCCACCTTATTTGAAATTCCAACTTATTTCCTGGAAATCCTGGCAGTGTCCATATGTTTATACCTCTCCCACCCCCCCCCCCCCTTCACATGCCTCCCCCCCTTCACATGCCTCCCCCCTTCACATGCCTCCCCCCCAAAGCCCTCTCCCTCCCACAGATCTCTCGATGTCTCCATGTCTCTCGGTCCCTGCTCTCAAATGTTGTGTTTGTGTCCTTCCACCTCTCTCCCCATCTTGTCTACCGCTCCCGATGTTATTTGTTTTATGTGTCTGTTTGTCTTTCTGTGTGATTAATTTTCGCTCTTTCACGAGCCTCGATCTTGTATACAAAAAAAAAAAAAAAAAAAAAAAAAAAAAAAAAAAGAGGAGGGGAGGGGAGAAGAGGGGGGGAGGGGAGAAGAGGAGGGAGAGGGAAGAGGAGAGGAGGGAGGGGGAGGAGGAGAGGGGAGGGGGAGGGGGGGAGGAGGAGAGGGGAGGGGGAGGGGGGAGGTGAGGGGAAGGGGGAGGGGGGAGGTGAGGGGAAGGGGGAGGGGGGAGGGGGTAGGGGTGAGGGGAGGGGGAGGGGGTGAGGGGAGGGGAGGGGGAGGGGGGAGGGGAGGGGGATGGGAGGGGGGAGGGGGAGGTGAGGGGGAGGGGTGAGGGGAGGAGAGGGGGAGGGAGGGGGAGGGGGAGGTGAGGGGAGGGGTGAGGGGAGCGGGGAGTGGAGGGGGAGGTGGAGGGAGGGGGGAGGGGGAGGGAGGGGGGAGGGAGTGGGGAGGGGGGGAGGGGGAGGGGGTGAGGGGGAGGGGTGAGGGGAGGGGGGAGTGGCGGGGAAGGGGGAAGTGGAGGGAGGGGGAGGGGGAGGGAGGGGGAGGAGGGAGGGAGGGGGGATGGAGGGGGGAGGGGGAGGGGGTGAGGGGGGAGGGGAAGGGGAGGGGGGAGGGGGAGGGGGAAGGGGGAGGGGAGGGGGAGGGGGGAGGGGGGGCTTCGCCCAGGTTGAATAAGAATAATACAAATATATGATGAAAAGAACATGTATATTTTAGAGCAATATCACAGTACATTTCCTACATGACGTTTTGTCAATTTTCAATTTCTCAAAACCTCTTGGTGTACAACATTTCTGGTTTTCTTACTTGGTGCCAAGACATAAAGATTGCTTGGTTTTCCAACCCTCGAGCAGCCCACGTACAGCTGGCCATGGGAAGTACCCGGCATTGCCGGGCGGGGCAAGGGATGGGAGGAGGAAGGGGAGGGGAGGGGAGGGGAGGAGAGGGGAGGAGAGGGGAGAAGAGGGGGGAGGGGAGAAGAGGGAGGAGGGGAGAGAGAGGAGGGAGGGGGAGGAGGAGAGGGGAGCAGAGGAGGGAGGGAGGGGGAGGAGGAGAGGGGAGGGGGGAGGGTGAGGGGGAGGGGGAGGTGAGGGGGAGGGGGGAGGTGAGGGGGAGGGGGGAGGGGAGGGGAGGGGGTGAGGGGAGGGGAGGGGGTGAGGGGAGGGGGGAGGGGGGAGGGGAGGGGGAGAGGAAGGGGGAGGGGAGGGGAGGTGAGGGTGAGGGGAGGGGGGAGTGGAGGGGGAGGGGAGTGGAGGGGAAGGGGGGAGGGGGAGGGGGAGGGGGAGGTAGGGGGGAGGTAGGGGGGAGGGAGGGGGGAGGGGGAGGGAGGGGGGAGGGGGAGGGGTGAGGGGGGAGGGGGAGGGAGTGGGGGGAGGTGGCGTGGTTTTTTTAAACCATTGATATTAAAATAAAACGTAGCCTATAACCACCTGGATTTTATGCTGATTCCGAATCTGTGTCTAAAACTTTTCTCCGATGTATAGTTCTTGAGTTATAAGCGGACATCCAGACAGACACACATATACACACACACACAGACAGACACTCCTCCTTTATATATAGAGATATATACATATATATATATAGTATATATATATATATATATATATATATATATATATATATATTATATATATATATATATATATATATATATATACATATATATATATATTATATATATATATATACTATATATAATATATATATATATATACTATATATATATATATATATATATATATATAGTATATATATATATAGTATATATATATATATATACATATATATATATATATATATATATATATATATATATTGTTACGGTACGGTAAATTACTTATTTGGGCATGGCGCTGACGGCACGCCCCTCGTGGCGCGCCCTGGGCTTGCCTCTCCCGGGCGACCCCGCCCCTCCTGTTCAAACAGAGCACGGAGCACATATTCACGATAGCAGCGAAATGAGAGGGCGTGCACCCCACGCTTGTGAACTGCTTTA
>NW_027619376.1:0-12500 GCF_964187855.1 Myxine glutinosa
TATTAATTAAGTATTAATTGGTAAATTTTTGGGAAATTGGGGGTAAAGTCTTGGGTGAAGGTTAACAGGTGTTAACGATAGGCACCATGGCGTTTGTGGCACAGAAATTTGCGGTAACCCCGAGTGAGGCACAGTTCCGAGCGTTACTAAAGTCGGACCTCTTGAAATTGGCCAAACATTTTAACTTGGAGGTCCGAACTAATTTGAGGAAGGCAGAGTTGCAGACCACGGTGATACAATCTATGGTGGGATTAGGAACATGGGACGAGTTAGCCTGGGAGTGGCTACCCGAAGAACCAGAAGACGTTGAGCTCCGGAAACTGGAGTTGCAATTACGGAGCCAGGAACGGATCAAAGAAGAAGAAAGGAAAGCAGAAAAGGAAAGAGCAGAAGAGGAAAGGAAAGCAGAAGAGAGGAGAGAAGAGAAACAAGCAGAGGAAAGGAGAGTGGAACGAGAACTCCAGGAAAGGTTAAAAGAAGAAGAAAGGAAAGCAGAAAAGGAAAGAGCAGAAGAAGAAAGGAAAGCAGAAAAGGAAAGAGCAGAAGAAGAAAGGAAAGCAGAAGAGAGGAGAGAAGAGAAACAAGCAGAGGAAAGGAGAGTGGAACGAGAACTCCAGGAAAGGTTAGAAGGGAGAAAAGCAGAGGAGAGGAGAGCTGCCAGGGAACTCGAAGCAGAGGAGAGAAAAGCCGAAAGGGAGTTGAAGGAACGTGATCTGGCGCTTCAGCAAGAAATTAAATTCAAGGAGCTGGATTTAATGAGAGAACGGGGAGAGGTACCACCCTTGCTGACGGGGTCGACACCTAGCCAGAACACCTGGGAGGTGGGCAGACATGTGAGGCTGGTTCCACCCTTCAGTGAAAAGGAAGTCACTCAATTTTTTCCACACTTTGAGAAAGTGGCTCGACAGTTAAACTGGCCGGAGGAGGCCTGGACCATACTAGTGCAAAGTGTGCTGGTGGGTAAAGCTCAAGAGATTTATTCGGCGCTACCAATGGACCAATGTGCAGATTATGAGGTATTGAAGAAGCACATCCTCAAAGCCTATGAGTTGGTTCCGGAAGCTTACCGGCAAAAATTCAGGAATGCCAGGAAGAGGGAGAGTGAAACCCATGTGGAGTTTGCCAGAGTGAAAGAAAACATGTTTGATCGGTGGTGTGAGTCGAAAGGAGTCGGGAACGACTTCGAAGCATTGCGTGACCTGATGCTGGTGGAGGAATTTCAACAGTGTGTCCACGAGGACATCAAAGTGTACCTGCAGGAAAAGAAAGTACCGAAGTTGTGGGACGCAGCCACCATGGCAGATGATTATGCCTTAACACACCGGATAGGGGTCCACGAACCTAACTCCTCGCCTAGATCTCCGCAGGGGAGGTGTGGAACAGCAGGTGCGGAGAACGACAATACATGGCGGCGGCCTCGAGATGATTATGGGGACAACGCTGATACCCGAACTGTTCGAAATCAGGGGGCTACGGGCCCAAGACAAACTTATTTTTCGGGGGGCCCGAGGCAGACCATGAGTTTTTCCTCCGGGCCTACTTGCGCGTTTTGCAAGAAACCTGGACACTTGATGTCCAGTTGTTACCTCATGAAAAGGGAAAACCCAGAGCGGAGTCCGACTATTACCACTCCGAATGCGATGGCAAGCGTAAGAAATCGCCCACAGAAGAGTTACCAACCATTTATTTATGAGGGGTTGGTCTCACTCAAGGGAGACTTGACTAACCCAAGACCGGTTAGGGTTTTGAGGGACACAGGAGCCCATCAATCCTTAATGCTTGAAGGCATTTTGCCATTGTCAAAGAGTACCGCAACTGGTGATAGTGTTCGGTTACAAGGGATCGGTGGCTGTGTTAGTGCCCCACTTCATGTCATCCATTTGGAATCCGATTTGGTGTCAGGGACCGGTCACCGTCGGTTTACAAGCCACGCTTCTGTAGAGGGAGTATCTGTGATTATCGGGAATGATTTGGCCGGGGGGCAAATTTATGGTAACCCAAGGGTGGGTAAAGAGCCCCGCAGGGGAAATAACACCACCCCCGCTCGGGATGGCGACAAAAGTTCCAAGTTATTTGTAGGGGGACTGAACTTCAACACAGAGGAAGAAGTTCTGACCTCTGTCTTCAACAGATATGGGCCACTGGTGGAAGTGCGGGTGGTAAAAGACAGGGAAACGCAACGGTCAAGAGGGTTCGGCTTTGTCACCTTTGCAAGCACAAAAGACGCCAGAGAGGCAGAGAAGAATTGAATGGTAAGGCTTTGGAGGGTCGGACCATAACAGTAGGGAAGGCATTTCGTAGGTGTCGAGAGGTCTACAGAAGAGGACAACTTGGCGGTAGTTTTGGGGTTGGCAGCAGCCGATATTACTATGGAGGCTCCCAGAGTTACGGCACCTCCCGAAAGAAGGAATGTCAGAGCACTGGCCGAGAAGGAGACCGCCAGTCAAGTAACGGCTGGGACAAGGGGTCCCACCGTAACTGTTAGGAGTCTGGAGAAGTTGAAGCACTAGATACGGGGGAGCCGCCGAGCCGGGGCTCCTACACGGACTAACCGTGAACGCCACGTTCTTAAAGGCGTCCAGGTAGTGAACTTTCCTGCACGGACTAACCGTGAACTCCACGTTCTTAAAGGCGTCCATGTAATGAACTTTCCTACCCGGACTAACCGTGAACTCCACATTCCTTTATGCGTCCATGTAGGGAATACTCAGCTGGGCCTCCCGAAAAAAGTGCTATCGAGAGGTAAATTTGGGGGCTTTGGTCACCACCTCTTAACCGTCATTCAAGAGAAACTAGAAGTGGTTGACGCTGGGTCCAGAGGGAATTAATCTAGGGGATTGTGTGAAATTTTGTTGCTTTATTTTTAAGTGATAACTGTGCCCGGGGGGAACTGATGATGTGGGGGTGGGAGTTATCTGATTTGTTTATCAAAGTTGGCCGGCAAAGAAAGTTTTCGCTGGGTTCAAACTTTCCTTCTTGAAGGGGGGGAGTGTTACGGATTTATGTGGATTTATGTGAATTACTATTCAGGTCTTTGCTTATTAATGTGTAGTCGATTAAAGGTTGTTGTGATTAAAGGGTCAGGAGCCCTTCTGGGGAAAAGGAGACCGGAAACGGAAGAAGAAAAGACACGAGGTCCGGGGAGAAGCAGCGATCTTCCTCTTCCTGGCCGAGCTCCGATGTGAGCGGAATCGATATTGAGCAGCGTGGGGGGGACGCTGCGTTTGAAAGCCCGTCTGGCGAAAGGAGTTACCTGCGCGGGGTAATTACACCTTTACACGTCAAGTTGCCGTGGGTTCGTGCACGGAACCAAGCGTCCGGCACAGTTCGCCTCACCGTCTACAAGGACGCGTACGGGTCGCACCTTGGGCCTCGCGCGCTGGGCAAGCCGCGCGTTGCTTTGCCCGCTTTGCTTGGCAAGGAGGTGTGCGCTGCAGCCGTTGTTCCCGGTACGTGACGTGCACGTTTGGGAGCACGTCAGCCAGGGGTTCGTTCAACCGCCCGTGTGCGGAGAAGCCGACCTACACCTTGGTCTGGAGGGGCCCAGAGACATTGTGAGGGACAGTGACCAAAAGGGGTCGTGAGTGGGGAAAGGGGACACATATGTAAGATGGCCATCTTTGTAATATTGATTGTTGATTGTTGATGGTTGTGGATTCCTTGGGGGAATATATTATTGATTACTCCGGATCCTTGGTGTGGGGTTTCTTCTTGACTGGAATTCATATTGATTGCGTTACGAAAGCGTATAAATCATAGATCTTTCTGGCGGAGTTCCTCTCACGGTCCGGGGGGTCACCGAGACCAGGTAGACACCGGGAGGACCACGTAACATATATATGTATATATATATATATATATATATATATATATATATATATATATATATATAGAAGTCGTGCTGCTATAGAAGACGACAAACATACTTTACTGCTTTATATATATATATATATATATATATATATATATATAAAGCAGTAAAGTATGTTTGTTTGTCCTCTTATAACTCGAGAACTACTCATCGCAGAGAAAAACCAAAGGCATATTCGGAATCAGTACGTCTCAGAGCAACAACAGCACACCTTAAATTTTAAAAAACTTCGGGTTTTAAAATTAGCGTATTAGCGCAGAAGCGCTAGCAGAAGAGGGAGGGAATCGAAGGGAGGGAGCGCAGCGCTCCCTCTCGCGCTTCGCAGCGCCAGCGCTTCTGTTAGTGTAATTAGCGTATTTCGGAACGTTAATTTTTCAACTTCATTATTCGGAATCAGTACGTCCCAGAGAAACTTTGTAATGTTAATTTTTCAACTTCATCCGATTGACATGGGACCAACGGCATGTGACAGAGAGTGAAACATACATGCTACATTTATTTGACGACAATGAGTTCCGACTTATGGGTTCGTGCCGCCAACCCTGTTAGGCGCCTCTTGCGGCACACAGGGAATTACCAGTGAACTGGTACTCAATTTGCCGACCTCGGTAGGATGACAGGCTGAGTCAACCCCCCTGGTGTTAAGGGGGAGGAGGAGGGGAGGGGGAAGAGGAGGGGAGGGGAATGGGGGGGAGGGGGAGGGGGGGAGGGAGGGGGAGGGGGAGGGGGGAGGGAGGGGGAGGGGGGGAGGGAGGGGGAGAGGGGGGGAGGGGGAAGGGGGGAGGGGGAGGGGGAAGGGGGAGGGGGAGAGGGAAGGGGGAGGGGCCCTTCTTTCCCCGGGCACCCCCACACCTTCCCCTCCCCCCTCTCCCCCCCCTTCCCCCTCCGCCTCCCCCCTGATCCCCTCCCCTCCTCTTCCCCCTCCCCTCCTCCTCCCCCGCCCGGCAATGCCGGGTACTTCTGCTAGTATATATATATATATATATATATATATATATATATATATGTATATATATGTATATATATATTATATATGTATATATATATTATATATGTATATATATATATATATATATATATATTATATATATATATATATATATATATATATATATATACATATATATATATATATATATATACACACATACATATATAATTTCAAAACACACCTGGTCACAAGTGTGCCTCACTGACTGGGTCCTCAGTCGATGTCCTCAGCATCATCCCGTTTCGGCCCTTCGACCTCAATATTGTCAGCTAAGGTGGGCCAGGAGGGGCACATACGCCTTCACATGCAGCAGCAACACACGGATGCATACATACCCCCACCCCCAGCCAGTGAGAACACAGACTAGAACAAAACCGCCTCCACTCCCAGAATCCACAGCCCCTCATCCACTCACTCACACACCAACAACAACAAAAAAAATGCGACCATCAACCTCACAACATGCACCACTCAAACAAAAACACATTCATGCAAAACCACACCCACACCTGAAACACACACACACACACACACACACCATTCACACATCTCCATTTCTCTTCCGTGCTCAGTCACTACCCCTTTAGGCTGAAATGAACAACACCCCCAACCTCCACCGTTCGGACGTGCCTCCATAAACTTCCTCCATATCTAAAGTGAGCCTTTCAAGGCAACCTGGGCCACTCTGTCACACATCCTCTTTCTTTCTGTCCCACACGCTCCAAGCCGATCAAGAAATGCAGAAAAGGAATTGCCAATATACCCTCTACACCCCACCTCAAATGGCTGACAAGAAACGCGCCAACCCTTCTCCCGACACTCAGCCTCCAGCTCACTGTACTTTCCTCTCTTCCTCTTGTCCACCTCCTCCATGTTCTCTTACCATGGTACAGAAAATTCCCCTAAGATGACGACTTGTTGCACCTGACCAGAAGACAATGTCAGGACACAACCTTGTCACACAGATCTCCTCTGCGAATACCAATTGTGGCTTTAGGTCTGCCATCACCTGCCAATCACAAGCATCTGACAGCCTTCTTGCTTTCCACCTCCTCCTCCTCTTTCCATCTCTTACCACTTGGCCCTCTTTGACAAACAACACTTCTCCCCCATCGGTCTCCTTCTCCCCTCTTCTCTCTCTCTCTCGATCTCAGCACATCTTGCTGCACCATCTGCACTACCACCACCAGCACCTGATCATGCTGCCACTTGTATCTTCCTGCTGCCAATGTTACTGAACATGCACTCAGTGCATGCTGCACCATTCCCAAACCTCCACACAAATAACATCTCTCCTCCTGCAACAACCTCCACAGTTTCAAGTCAAGTTTACTGGTGACGGAAGCACATCATACGTTGCCTGCAACAGGAAACTCAACAATATTGTTTCCATCCTCCAAATCTCTTGCCACTTCAACATCCTCACCCACACACCTTCCCACCTAGTCCAAGCACCTTGCTGTGCCTGACCGACTGCTTTCACATATCTCCCCTCCTCCTCTTTTCTTCTCACCTCACTCTCAACCATCTTCCTCCTCTCTTTCACACATGCCTTTCCCCATCGCTCATGCTTCATCCACCCTAAGCCAATAAGCCATGCTTCCCGTGTTGTACCATCCCCACGACCTCCTCCTGTTGCAACCACTCCTCCATCTCGTCCACCTCTGCCCTTGCATTCCACTTCCGACTTCCCTTCTTCTCTGGGAGAGCATTCTTTACCACTGCATCACTTGAATCCCGCAACATCATGAACTCCCGCACCCTCACCACCTTAAACTCCTCGGTTAATGATGTCAAGGGAAACTGGAGTTTTCCACCCTGACCATAAAAGGCAATGTTCGTCAAACAGCGTGGCACTCCCAACCACCTCCTCACAAACCCACTCACCACAACCTCCATCCTCTCTACATGCCCAATCGCAATATCATACATCATCAATGGCCACAATACTCGTAGCATCAATCCAAACTTCAAACACCACACCTTCAACTTACCTGGCAAACCACATCCATCAATCCTCTTCAAACCTCTCAGGAGCTTGTTCCTCACCTACTCCACATCGTCCAACTCTACCTTATACCATCTTCCCAAACTCTTCACAGGGGCCTCTGTCAATGATGGAACCACCTGCCCTCCCAGCTCAAACCTGTGCATGTTATCCACCACTCCTCGTCTCACTACCACACTCCTCGACTTTCTTGCTTTAAAGCCCATGCTTGCCCACCGCATCAACCCTGACCTTTCCGGTATATGGTCTCCGATATGAATATATATGTATATATGTAATATATATATATATATATATATATATATATATATATATATACACACATTTTTTTTAATTTTTTTTTTGTATACTGAATCGAGGCTCGTGAAAGAGCTATATATATATATATATATATATATATATATATATATATATATATATGGTAGTGAGATATTCATAGTCATTCATAGGACTGAAGATCAGACATTCAATGATACGAGTGAGGAAAGTGAAAAGCAAAATTTGAGTGCTTGATCGTTAAGAAACCGTTGCGACCTGTTCCAAGGGAAGGCATTATTGAGCAGGCCTAACTAAATGGCAGCGTAAGAACCCAGCGTTGCCATTTTTGTAAGGCTTATTTTACTTTGTTTTTGTGAGGATCACCCCTAAATTATCTTCAAAAGGGGTGTTTAAATTTACCCAAACACCCAGTTTTAGTTCATGCACTCCCTTGGAGTTACCTTTGTATGCCTGCGAAGTTTTGGTTCACTAGGTTTCATGACCTTGGAGTTGGGGAGGAAACACTAACGGGCTGAATGACACACTCTTTTATTATTATAGATTATAGGTATTGGTCTCGGCAGTGAATTCTGGCTTTGGTAGCTGCTTAAATTGGTGGGTTTATAAAGACCCATTAAGGGATAATTGGCTGTGGTCCACACCGCGAGCAAGACCACGTCATGTGGCTCAGGATGCTCCGCCTGAATTACAATACACTGTGATATATAACAATGTGTGTACAAAACTAATGTACACACACACACACTTGGTGGGATGGCCTAGAGATACGCACAGTCTCCTCTAAGCTGTGTAGCCTGGGTTTGAATCTTGGCCCAGCTATAAACTGCCATCCTGGGGTTTCACAGGTCAGGTGATTCATCAAGGTGTGCGTCGTCCCTCGGACGTCCTGTCTGCCGGTATTTGTTGATGGACGTTAAAGATCCAACGGTGTCCTTCGCAAAGAGTATACGAGTTATCGCCGGCACCCTGAACAAATGACAAATTCTTGCCCTAACTTCTGCTGGAAAGCCAACGGCAAACCACCCAGTATAACCCTTGCCAAAGAAACAGCTTTGGCAGCACCACCACTCTGTAACAGGGCATGGTACATCAGAATCAGTATACGCATACACGCAACCTCAGGATTATGTACAGTGTAGCGTGTGCACATAAATACCCAGTGTCGGATTGATGAAACATTCTTTCATTTACAGCTTCACAAGGAGAGTTGTATTGCGTGTCGTGGTTGCGAGAAAAATGGCAGATCCCGTTCGATGTGCCGTGCGTTTTCCACGACAACAGCGAATAAATAGGAGGCTTTGTGTGAATAAAGCATGCGCGGTGCTCTTCCATTCTTCATTCCAGCCGTCACGGGAAAACGCTTAATAACGAGACTCTTTCGAATGCTGCTTGTCGTCAGGATTTGTTATCATTCGGATATGGTTACAGATCCGCAGCCTTACGGGCTTCAAAAGCTTCGAGATATGCTTGATAAGTCTTTTTACAATGTGTCGAGCTTTTGGGAAATTCTGTACACGTGTTGCACGCAGCAAAAGGAGCAAGTTATCCGAGAGAGGGGATTTGAACTTATGGTCGCAGCATCGTGATCGATGTAATTACATGCTCGGAAGGGAACACCAAAAGAGGCCAACTTAATAATGGCATGGATTGTTTGAACGAAAGTGTTATCATTTCCAATTGTACTTTAACAACCATTTCAACCTTTTGACTTTTCACTCGCTATTTTTCTCCCTCTCTGCTCGGCCACGGAGTTACTGATCACGCTTTGCGGATACTTTACTATGGCGTTTATAAGCATTGCGATTTAGTGCAGGAATACAACAATTCTTAGGTATGAAGAACGGCTATATTACCATTCGTACATATTTGCTTGTTCGCTCGAACCTGGCTATAGGTACTCACTTGCACTCACACCTGCTTCGCAACACTCACCATAATTGCTGCTTTCAAAAGGCTCAAAATGAACTCTTTTCTTGCACAATATCGTTGAAAAAGAGGTTTGTAAAACTTGGGGGTCCTTTGTTAAAAGGAACCCTGAACTTAACCAGTCTTTATTCACCCCTCCCCAACCGATCCTGCTCTTGACACACTCGATGAGGAGCCGAAAATGGTTCGACCAAGGACACTTACCTTGTGGAATTCCAGAAACAATGGCGTTCGATCCTAATCGTTCCCTTGTCCACGTTCGTGAAAAGCAACGATTATTCAATAAGTGTTGAAGATTTTTTAACCTCCTCTCCCTTCCTTCCTCCCATCCGCCCCCTACACCTTTCCCACCTCTTGAATGACGACGCGTTTTTCATTGACATATTTGCCGGGTTCTACCAAGTGCTACCTTAGTATTAATGCAATTAACAATACACTCATCTTACGGCGAAACATCATTCGATTTCACCTCTGTGTCTTCTCGCATATATTCATGGTCTGTGACATAATGTAAAACTGAATGATTTTTGTGGAACTTTTGCCAAATAATTTTCTGTAAGAGTTATTAATGCATGAAAGACCATAGAGTAGTGAAAATAGAGAAGCGGAGGCTTTTTATCCTTAAGACACGACAAGTAATCAAACAAAGTCTGTCTGGAAGTTTGGTGAAGATAATAAAAATAACTTGTGGGAATTTAGTGTCGTTAATTTTTTTTTAGCTAAAACGGAAACTAGGAACTCGAACTTAAAAAAAAAAAAATCTATATATATATATATATATATATATATATATATATATATATATATATATATATATATAAATGAGTGTCGAGTTTTGACTTTGGGCACACATTCCATGAAGGACAAGGACACCAGTGTACTTCTACAGAACCATAGGAATGACATTCTCACAATAATCAAAGAAACCCCCAAAATTGTTTGGAAATGTGATGTTAGATTTCTTGAGTAAGAACATATTTTTGGTATTAAGTCTCCTCGTAGCACAGGGGAGGGCTTATAGCTGTTGTACGGTTTGTTTCTTTCGAACACTAGGAGTACTAAACCGACATTTATAAAATTATTTTTTATTATTGTTTGTTTTTTCCCTGCACTCTCAACATTCCAAATTTCCGAACTGTATCAATTTCCGAGCTGTATCTAGGAGCCTGCTGGGACTTTCGGAATGTAATTTTGCATCAATAATGTGAATGAAACGTATGCGGTATTGACATCGTTTTTTGACCTTGACCTAATTTTAAGGTCATGACTTTATTATAGTCATTTTAACATTCTTCACCATAACTCAACTAACCTTCGTCCGATCGCGACGAAATTCCCCTCTCTAGGTGGCCAAGAGTAAGCCGCATTTACACTTGATTTACATCATTCCTTTCTGAGTTAAAGGTGAAATGCGGTCTGAAAAAAAAAGAAGAAAACACGTTTTTTTTTGTCATTGCTCAATTTCACCAATGCGGAATTCTCAAAGTCCACTTGGCCTTCCAAGATGTTCTTGCATTATCATAGTGTACCTGCACTGAAGTTGTGCATCTGATATTTGATTCACGTGTTTGACCTACTTTTTTCGAATTGTGACCGAATTAACAAAAAACACCTTTGTGATCATAACCTGAATAATTTTCCTCCTTTTTTCATATTGTCGAGTATTATGGATAGACTGTAGATGTGGACTCACTTTCTTAATCTACACTCTATCCCTAAATGTTGAAGGTCATATTGTGGTCTGAACAAAATATGGCCATCATTGGGTTGCAGGCCAAGGGTAAGTTGTTGCAGGCAATCAGGGGGCGCTTGCCCTTGGCGATCGCTTTTGTGATCGCTGTGTTCTAGTTAATGAAATGTGATTGCATTATGAAAAAAAGAAAACATAATAAAGTTGCCACCTCTTGGATTATTGCATCTCCTTCCTCAAATTATTGAGATGGCCGACAACCAACCAGTGGGAAACCTTTCTACAGCTGAGAATCTAAACATGGGAAGGAGAGTGTCCATTTCAAGGAGCTGGACGGGTCGTTAATCGGCCAGCAGATACTCCACTGATGCGATTCGGGCAGGGATTTGTAATTTGTTCATAGTGCCGGCGATAGCTCACCTACTCTTCGCAAAGGACGCCGTGAGATCTTTAACGTCCACCAACAAATTCCGGCAGAGGTGACGCCCAGTTTAACGTCCATGCGAGGGACAGCACACACATCGATGCCTGTGAAACACCAGGAAGGCAGTTTATAGCGAGGGCGAGATTTGAATCAAGGCGAAGACGGCTTACAGGGAAGTGTGCACACCTCTATGGCCTAGACCCTAGGCTATCCCACCAGCGCACGCTGGGGTATATAAAAACCTGTACCATACTCTTTACAGAGCATTTGTGCTGTCGAAGCATTTTCTCGGTAAGGGTTACACTAGGTGGTTTGCCATTGCCTTTCCAGCGCCGCTTGTCCGTGTCCTACCATTTTAAATTCTGAACGTCGTATACCGATCGTTTTACAGTTTCGATAATTTTAACGGCTTTCTGTTTCTCTTCGAGAATGTTCTGATGCAATTTTATTCTTGAATGTCATGGAATAAAAATATATTTTTGATGAAAGTCATGGAAAAAAATGTCCCTGATCATGTTCCCCCCCCCCGCCCCCCCCCACTCCCCTCCCCTCTATGAACCCCTTTTCGCCCTCCCACCATCTTCCCCCTCCTAAATTAGTCTATTTTCATATTCTGGCTAGAAAAGGTTTATATACTCATATAATAATAATATTTTGCAGATTTTATGGTCTTTAATGATTCCGATGTTAAAACGCAACACATGATGAACTCTACGGTATAGTCGGGTTCACTATGTTAACAAATATAATTTCATTCAAAATTTTGGGATTAGCAAACCTGTACATTTTTGGAATCTTCAGAGCATGGAGAATCTGAAAATCAATGTTGGCATTTGCACAGACACCTGCACGGCCGCCATTTTGGATTTTCAAAATGGCCGCCATAAAATACATATCTTGCGCTATCTCGGGTCCTAGAAATCTATCAACCTAGAAACTTAATTAAATATACTAATCCTATGTTTTCTGGGTCAAGGAATCCAATAAAGGCCTCAAAATAGTGCTCAGGATTATAGAAAAGCAACAAACAAAGGTAATTGAAAACCATTGTCTTTATATTTGTGATATAACTGTATTACATAATACATGATATTGCAAGTCCTTAGAAGTTATAGGTATGGCTTTATAAAGCAAGAAAGCAGCCTTGTTAGTATCAGATTGAACTATAAGTCCTATACACAGGATCTACGAGGTCTATACCGTTCAGGAATATGTAAAAACAGATCTTCATCACTGTCCTGAGTGTCATTTTCGCAAAGGTGTCTACGCAAATGTCAACATTAATTTTTGGATTCCTCATGCTCTGAATAT
>NW_027619376.1:17500-37500 GCF_964187855.1 Myxine glutinosa
GGAGGGACGGATAAAGGTATTCGGGATAAACCCTGGGCCCATAACCCTGATCCGTTCCATCCCGTGGGATAGCGTTACAAGTACCAGGAACGGGGAGACGGCCAGCTTAACAGGACAAGGGGCTAATCACCCCTTGCTAACGGGAGAGCCGTCCTCCGTATCCGTAACAATATATATATATATATATATATATATATATATATATATATATATATATATATATATATATATATATATATATATATATATATATATATATATCTGTGCAGCGTCTGTCCTGTCCTGTGTTGTGTTGTTGTGTTGTGTTGTCCTGTGTTGTCACTGAACTACTTTCTCAAACTTTTGTGAAATCGTACCAAACTTCTGGAATGCACATATCTCTCCCATCGGTATGTCCTAAGGGTATTGTTTTCGAAAAATGTTCCAATTTTTTTTGGGGGGGGGGAATTTTTTTTTTTTAACTTCAATTGTTTATAAAATGTGATATCACGTATATTACAAATACATTTGTGCAAAATAATTGTTTGAATTATGATTGGTTTGAACCATGACAAAACGGCAACTCGGGTACAGTCATTTATCTATATATCTACACATCTGGGCAGTGTCTGTGTTCTCACTTAATGACTCCCTCAAACTTTTGTTTCCGTGGTTGTGAAGTGTTTTTAATAACGTTGTGGTGGTTTTGAATCATGTGGTGGTGAGGTATTTTGAATTATGTGGTGGTGATGCGTTTTCAAATGACGTGGTGGTGAGGTGTTTTTAAATCACATGGTGGTGAGGTGTTTTTAAATCACATGGTGGTGAGGTATTTTGAATTAATTGGTGGTGAGGTATTTATAATTACGTGGTGGTGAGGTGTTTTTAATTATGTGGTGGTGAGGTGTTTTGAATTACTTGGTGGTGAGGTGTTTTTAAATGACGTGGTGGTGAGGTGTTTTTAATTGTGTGGCTGTGAGGTGTTTTTATTACGTGTTTTACGGCTGTGAGGTGTTTTTACTTTCGTGGTGGTGAGGTGTTTCTATTACGTGTTTTATGGCTGTGAGGTGTTTTTATTACGTGTTTTAAGGCTGTGAGGTGTTTTTATTACGTGTTTTATGGCTGTGAGGTGTTTTTATTACGTGTTTTATGTCTGTGAGGTGTTTTAATTTCGTGGTGGTGAGGTGTTTTTATTACGTGTTTTATGGCTGTGAGGTGTTTTTATTACGTGTTTGATGGCTGTGAGGTGTTTTCAATTTCGTGGTGGTGAGGTGTTTTTAATTTCGTGGTGGTGAGGTGTTTTTATTTCGTGTTTTATGGCTTTGAGGTGTTTTAAATTACTTGGTGGTGAGGTGTTTTGAATTACTTGGTGGTGAGGTATTTTGAATTACGTGGTGGTGAGGTGTTTTTAATTACGTGGTGGTGAGGTGTTTTGAATTATCTCTGGTGGTGAGGTGTTTTGAATTACGTGGTGGTGAGGTGTATTCGGCCCAAACTTCCAGTCTGCACCTACCCCTCCCCTATGTATGTGCAGAGGGGTTCTTTCTTGAAAAAAAAACATTCAACCTAAATTGCCTATAAAAATGTAATATCACAAACACAACAAATACATTTGTGCCAAGTAATTGTTTGTATTATGATTGGTGAAAATCATGACAACACAGCAACTCAGGTGCAGTCATTAGCCTCAGTTAAAATAAGCCCGTTCCTCAGCATCGACGCTTGGTGAGGCGAGCGCAGCGAGCCGAGCCAAGCTAGTATATATATATATATATATATATATATATATATGTATCGGGCGGAGGAGGTGGGGAACAAGCTTTTGAGAGGTTTGAAGAGGATTGATGGATGTGGTTTGCCAGGTAAGTTGAAGGTATGATGTTTGAAGTTTGGATTGATGCCACGACTATTGTGGCCATTGATGATGTATGATATTGTGATTGGGCATGTGGAGAGGATGGAGGTTGTGGTGAGCAGGTTTGTGAGGAGGTGGTTGGGAGTGCCACGCTATTTGAAGAACATTGCCTTTATGGTCAGGGTGGAAAACTCCGGTTTCCCTTGACATCATTAACCGAGGAGTTTAATGTGCTGAGGCTGCTGGAGTTCATGATGGTGCAGGATTCGAGTGATCCAGTGATGAAGAATGCTCTCCCAGAGAAGAAGGGAAGTCGGAAGTGGAATGCAAGAGCAGAGGTGGACGAGATGGAGGAGCAGTTGCAACAGGAGGACGTCATGGGGATGGAACAGCATGGGAAGCATGGCTTGGGGTGGATGAAGCATGAGCGATGGGGAAAGGCATGTGTGAAAGAGAGGAGGAAGATGGTTGAGAGGGAGGTGAGAAGAAAGGAGGAGGAGGGGAGATATGTGAAAGCAGTCAGAAAGGCACAGCAAAGTGCTTGGAATAGGTGGGAAGGTGTGCGGGTGAGGATGTTGAAGTGGCAAGAGATTTGGAGGATGGAAACAATATTGTTGAGTTTCCTGTTGCGGGCAACGTATGATGTGCTTCCGTCACCAGTAAACTTGAGAATGTGGAGGTTGTTGTAGGAGGAGAGATGTTATTTGTGTGAAGGTTTGGGAACGGTGCAGCATGCACTGAGTGCATGCCCAGTAACATTGGCAGCAGGACAATACACGTGGCGACATGATCAGGTGCTGGTTGTGGCCTTGCATGGTCCTCTCCACTTTGTAGCCTTGCATGGTCCTCTCCTCCTTCGAGATAAAGGATCTGTCGGGAATCCTCTTACAAAAAAGGCCCGTTTCGTCGACGTTGAAGTTCTGCTCAGGCAAGAATCCCTCGTCCTCAATGATCTTCTTCAATGTGGCAGACAATTCCTCGGCGGCTACGGTGTCGACAGCTGCGGCTTCGTCCTGAATGTTGACGTCGTGCAAGCTGAAGCGCCGTTTAAAGCGTGCAAGCCATCCAGAGCTTGCAACGAAGGTTGTGTCCTTATCCTCTGGGTACTTCTTCAGAAGATTCTGGGTACTTCTTCAGAAGATCCTGGAACAAAGACTTTGCCTTCTCCTGTATCAGCAGCTGGCTCGTTGGTATGCGTTCATGGGTCTGGCGTTCGATCCACAATGAAAGGACATCCTCCTATTATGATGTAGAAGTGACGTAAAGTCACACATAATGACATTCGCTGAACTGAAAATTCCTCGAGAGGAGTGGCGTAAAGTCGGATTTGACGTAGGTCGAAATGGCGTAAAACGGGGTATTGCTATATATGGGTTTCCATGGCTGGGCAACCACACGCAAGCCTAAGATCACCATGCGCAATGCCAAACGTCGGCTGGAGTGGTGTAAAGCTCGCCACCATTGGACTCTTGAACAGTGGAAATGCCTTCTCTGGAGTGATGAATTATGCTTCACCATCCGGCAGTCTGACGAACAAATTTGAGTTTGGTGGATGCCAGGAGAACGCTCCCTGTCCGAACTCATTGTGCCAACTGTAAAGATTGGTGAAGGAGGAATAATGGTCTGGGGCTGTTTTTCATGGTTCTGGCTTGGCCTCTTAGTTCCAGTGAAGATAAATTTTTAATACTACAGCATACAATGACATTCTAGATGATTGGGTGCTTCCAACTTTGTGGCAACAATTTGGGGAAGGCCCTTTTCTGTTTCAGTCTGACAATGCCCCCATGCACAAAGTGAAGTCCATACAGAAATGGTTTGTCGAGATTGGTGTGGAATAACTTGACTGGCCTGCACAGATCCCTGACCTCGACCCCATCGAACACCTTTGGGATGATTTGGAACGCCGACTGCTAGCCAGGCCTAATTGCCCAACACCAGCGCCCGACCTCACAAATGCTCTTGTGGCTGAATGGAAGCAAATCCGCACAGCAATGTTCCAACATCTAGTGGAAAGCCTTCCCATATAAAGGGTATATATATATATATATATATATATATATATATATATATATATATTGTTGCGGATCTCGAATTACGGCGCTCCCCTTACCGAGGGTGGTTTAATCCCCTCGTCTATTAAGCTGGCCGTCCGAGTCCTAGAAGATATCGCGCTCCTTTGCGGGGGTTGAGATTGACCAGGGTGACTGGTCAACGGGTTCCCAGATACCTTTGCCAACCTGTCCGCAAAGCAGGATTATACTTCTGCTCGAGCCATGGACAAGATGGAAGATTGCCGAGCGGTTTAGCAATCCGAAGCTCGAGCCGTTAGCAATAAAACTAACCCGATTCTGAGAGGTTCTAATCGTGCCACAGGTACTCAATGGGGAAAAGACAAAGACGATCGGATGAGAGGAAAACCCAAAGAATAAGAAGGGTGAAGGAAGAACAAATATGATTTATTAACTACACTACAAGAGGAAATGAAAGGCAGCAAGAATATACAAAAGGAGGAAATAAAAGGACATAGGGCAACCTTTCCACTCTTATATTATCACATGCCCAGGACAGTACAAACACACTTACACGAATGGGGAATAGCAGGTAGAAGGAGAAGTGTCAAGCAGATGGTTCCAGGCTCCGGGTCCGCCGCGAAGAATGGCAGGCAGCTGGTGTCGTTGGCGCACGACCGGACCTTATAATTATGCGGGGGACTGGGATGCCACGTCCATAATCTTCATGTCAACTCTCTCTCGCCCAGCGTTCGTCTCAGAGGGTACCCTCGCGCAGGTCGCTCCAACAACGTGACAATCAATCGAGCGCTCCCCGCGCAGTTCGTTCACAATCAGCATCCCCCGGCGCAGTCCGTTCACAATCAGCATCCCCCGGCGCAGTCCGTAATCAACGGCCTTCCCTCGCGCAGTTCGCACACAATTGATGGCTCCCTGCGCAGTCCGTAAAAGGGCTTCGCGCTCGCGCTTATATGATCGTGCATTGCAAATCAAGCTGCCTTCATAGGGCTACGCCCACTAACGAGCTCACCTCAGCCCTGGTTGGTCAGCGAGGGCTCACTGGCTCCACCCTCGACAGCTCGTGGGCGAGGCCACACCTCTTCCCGTGGCTCCGCCCCTTCTTTCCTCGAGCCGACCGCATGTTCAATGGCGTTTGGAGCGAGCGCTAAGGTAGCGATGACGGCAATAAGATTATGTGAGAGCATTGGGAAGGACAAGCCCCATTGAAGGTGCTACTGGCACTTTGGAGAGAGAGAGATTGGGGGTAATTGAAGGGGCCTAGGTTATTTGAGTAATGCAACGCAGATTCAACTATTGGGAACAGATCCTTACCTGAAACACATACTAATGAAATAACTAAAGAAGAAGCCTATGGTGTGCTACGTGTTGCTCGTGGCCTAACTAGGGTGCGACCTTTGACCTTTACACCAAAAATGGGAATATTTACAGGGGATTATTTATAAGGGAATATTTCAGATATTTACAAAGTGGAGGGTTCTAAAAACCGCAACACTGCACCCTCATTACGCCCAGGGCCGTCCCGGCCTGACAGAACTTTAACTTAGTGTGACACTCAGGTGTGGTAACCCTCTACTATTAACTTCACCCTGAGTGCGACATTTTTAAAACAACTAAGTATGTCCCGCCTGCTGCGTTGCATTCTAACTAACTGAATCACACCCACAGGATAACCGAATCATGGAATTAATTCTCAAAACTAAACATTGACGATGGGGAGCATTATTTACAAGAACACTACTTGGTATTTACACGCGAACCCAGGACCTGTCTTTTGGGAAACAAAAGAAGATGTTTTGAAAAGAGGAAAGGCATGCACTGCACTGCACCGATACCACCAGCATCAATAAGCACCAAAAACACCAAAGCACCAAAATGCACAAAAAACACCAAAAGCACCATCTGGTGCGCAGTCATACATTTCAAGAATAATGATGCCTTGCGACGTCTTCTCTGTTGGGCCGATGGTACTGGACGACTTCTTTGCTTGTGGCCTATTTAATCATAAACAAAAAGGGCACAAAGCGCGTCCACTTTTTAATTATGGCCAGCAGGGGCCAACTAAGGGTGGTCCACCTGCATGGCTTAGGTGCCACCTTTACGGTGGTCCACAAGCAAGATCTCCCTGGCCACAATGGCCGGTCCCCAGCAGAGGTGCCAGGCCCCAAAATGTGGGGTCCATGAATGTGGTGCTCAGCCACAGACCTGTGGTCCATATGGTGGTGCTCGGCCACAACAACGTGCGGTCCATAAGTGTGGTACCAGTCCAGGCAGGCAGCAGCGAGGGTGTGGGCACACAACTGCGGGCACCTGCACACTTTCCCCTCAGTACCCAAAGACCACGGTCCATGAGTGGGGAAGGAAGACAAAGCAGGGTTAGCGGGGTGCAAGGGCGCAAGAGTACACATTAACACGAGGTAATGCAGAGGTGAGGTGCGCCAGAGAGCGAGCCGAGAAAGCTCGTCCCTACCGTACGTTCCCCCCCTGTCATCTAATCTACCCCTGCCCCTTACCCCGTATTTACACAATTTTACAAATTCGTCGCTACGTCTTGTCTTCCCCCTATCTCCCCTAATCCAAATTCATCAACAATCCCAATTTCTCATTAATCCATCGATGCCGAATTTACCATCAATCCCTCATAAGGAGGAAGAGATGGAACAATGAGCACAATGTCACCCCCACGTCATGATGCGTCTTACATACCAGACATTTGCACAAACCGGTGGTGTGGAGTCCTGTCACCCTGGTGAATGGATGCGGATGGTGCGAAGAGACTTTCAATCCGAACTACCTTCTAAATGACTTTAACACTCTTTTACTCTACCCGGGGTCTTTCCCTGCCAAACCATTGGCCATTTTACACTATGTGGTTCTAAGAACTGAACTCCCATTGACCAAACTGTGGTGCTCACCAATTTGGGGTCTCATTCCCCCGATTCTTCACCCTGTGCCCTCACACAATTTCAAGGCTGGGTCGTGTGGCGCTCCCAGCAGGCCCGCTGACCTGCACACCACCGCCACTGTAGTTGTCTCCGGAGCTTACTTGCTCCTCACCCTAACCTATCTGGGGAAGGCCCTCTGGCGCTCTCACCCCCTACCGCCCTCTCTGGCGTCGGGCTACCTGGGTCCGTCCTCCGGATCCTCGGGCCCCATTGAGCTCTACTGGCTCCCAGAGCCTACCTGCGGCCTCACCTGGCCGACAGACTAACAGTGGCGGAGGGCCCATTTAACCATACATACCAACAGGCCACACGCCCAGCCGATTTCATTTCACTAATGCACCCAACACAACACTTCCGTGCAACTACCCGCACCACAGATGCCAATATCCAACCACAATTTACCTACTCCCTCTACCTACTTTTAAACTACCCTCCCCGGGTACTCGTGAAGGAGTCCATCTTCCCCATCCACTCCTTTCGCACCAACCACTCCACTCCACGTATTCCACACTCCACTCACTCCACACCATTCATTCCATACTCCATTTGTTCCATGCTCCATTCACTCCAGACCATCTATTCCATACAACCATTCTTCATTCACCTGTACTTTCACTTGCGCACCTTGTGCCCACACACCTGGTGGCACTTGCACACCTGGTGGCACCTGCACACCTTGTGGCACTTGCACCCTCCTTCCCTCCAGGACCATTCACTGAATACAATACACTCAACTCAATGCACAATCACACCTTTCACAATACTCTGCTCAATCACTTCCTACACACACACTGCATCATCTGATCTACCTGGTTTTCCCTCTAACTTCGTGCTTACCGTCTTCCCTTATACTATTGCACAACCCATGTCGTTATCATCCAAACTAATCTACCTAGGTCCTCTACTACAGGTATGATGTCGCTATTTAAATCTACAGTTACCTATGGTCATCTTTCTAAATCCCTTTACATTATCCAAACCCTCCCTGGCTTGGTTTTCACCGCCATACCCCATAAAACTATAGCTCCTCCTCCCCCTCCCCCCCTTTGTGTGAGGGATGGTAGAGTTACCACTCCCCGACACTGGGTATCAATTTTCAACCATCACTATTCCCAATTTCGAATCACTATTAATGTCAAGCCAATTCCAATTTCAAATCCCTATTAATTCCAAACAATAACACTATCATCATCACAGTCCGCTATATCTGAGCCTCCTCGGTACGTCCATGCATTTTCAAAGCTTGGCTTCGCAAAGCCGCGCGATGCATGCGGGTGGTCTGTCTCCTACAGGTTGGGTCCGTCCAGCATTCGGTTCAAGGGAGGAAGTTTCGTCGGGCCAAGGCTCCAAGCTCCATCGCGGCGCAAGGCCTCGCGCTGCAAAGCGCGATGGCCCAGCCTTGCCCGGGTGGAGCGCCGCCACCGCAAGGGGGAGCTGTTCCGACCCCTCCTACCTCCCCTCGAACCGGGCCGGTCGCTTTGCCTGGCAAAGCGCGGACTCGACCGTGCAGGGCAGAGCCCGGCCCGAATCGTGCACGGCGCTCCGAACAGGAGCGACGCGATACCGATCCCCGCCAGCTCCCGCAGCACACACCGCCCGGCACGTACCGAGGGCTCGCGTCGGCTATACGTCGGGCTAGATGCTAACCCGGTTAATGTCGATGCTTTCCTTACCTGCTCACACGACGCGTTCCTTTTTACATTCTCATTCGCACACCAAGTCACCCTCACACACTCCGCACATTCCGTCACCGCACTCTCTCCCTGTGCACACTCTTGCGCACCCATTTCACCATTCGCACACTCTGTTATCACACACTCCATTCCACACCTTTCTTCCCCCGTTACGTCCTCCATAACACTCACCACGGGTGTGCACTTCTGCACATACCCACTCACGCGCTCCGGTGCCCTCCCGCACACACGCCACAACCAACTCAGGTGTGCGTTCTCACACACCCACCACAACCAGCTCACTCTCCGTGTCGCACTCCGTACACTCGGTTTCGCACATACCCTCCGACGTGCATTCACTCTCGCACCCGGTATCACTCCCATACTCTGTCACACACTCACTCTCTGATGCACACATTTCCCTCACAAGCACGCCATTTCCACACACCACTCACAGGGGACCCTCCACCAATGCCCGGGTGCCGTCTTGATCCCAAGCGCGCGAAAAACAATCTCGACCCAAACATTCTCCTGCAAAATCTCCCCGCACAATATACAGCCCGACTCACCTGGGCGCTTCTTCTTCCTCGCTCCAACTCCTGCAAACTTACCATTTGGTTAACAAGCACGGCATCATGATGCGAACATGGACTTTGTACATGATCCATCTTTTCCTCCAATTCCTTTTCTAAATCTGCCGTCTCTCCCATTCCAATTTCCACTACAACCACGTCTTTTTCTTTATTCAGCTCGACGACCGCGGGCTCACATGAATTTGCCTTGTCCAATTCGGCGGCCGTTGGGTTTTTCACACCCCGTGTCGCGATTTCTATCCTGATCCACCCGGCTGTGCTTTGCTCCACCTCGCTTTCTCCGTGCTTCTCTAGCCGCGTTACCTCGTCGCGTACAAATGCGCTTTTCCCGCTTGACCTGCAGTCAAAGTCCTTCCCCAATGCTTTTATCTGGCCACATATTCTGGTTCTAAACCCTTCAATTTGATTTCCCATGTCATTTCCCAATTCACCAATTTGGCTTCCCATCTCATTTCTCAATTCCCCAATTTGATTTTCCATATTACTTAACCCGTCTCTCAATCCCCCGATTTGGTTTTCTAATCCCCCAAATTTGCTGTCTAACTTCCCCATTTGGCTTCCCAGTTGCTCAATTTGGTTTCCCACCCCCATTTATATGACTGCCTGCAGCTGGGCAACGAGGTCCTGCATATTCATCCCCTCGATTTGTGCAGCGGGCACGGCCCTCGTCGCCGCCATGTGCGAGGCGCCGCCATCTTGTGCGCCTGCAACCCCCACTACCACACCTTCTTTGCTTTCCTCCTGCATTACTCCCACCTCTTCCCTGGTGTCCTGGGTTGATTCTACCTCCTCATTCTCCCCCACCGGCATCCGACCACCTTGACTATCCATGGCACGATATAAATTTGCTTGTTAAAAATAATTTTGGCCGCTCGTAATTTTGACCAAATTTTTTAGATGGATTAAAAAATTTGGTTCGGGTCCAATCCCACTCCCCGACACCAATTGTTGCAGCGAATAGCACAATTAGTGTCCAAAATTTGGTCGAAATAAATTTAGTCCCAGGTTCTAAATCCCAACTCCTGACTACCAATTGTTGCGGATCTCGAATTACGGCGCTCCCCTTACCGCGAGGGGTTTAATCCCCTCGTCTATTAAGCTGGCCGTCCGAGTCCTAGAAGATATCGCGCTCCTTTGCGTGGTTGAGATTGACCAGGGTGACTGGTCAACGGGTTCCCAGATACCTTTGCCAACCTCTCCGCAAAGCAGGACGATACTTCTGCTCGAGCCACGGACAAGATGGAAGATTGCCGAGCGGTTTAGCAATCCGAAGCTCGAGCCGTTAGCAATAAAACTAACCCGATTCTGAGCGGTTCTAATCGTGCCACAGGTACTCAATGGGGAAAAGACAAAGACGATCGGACGAGAGGAAAACCCAAAGAATAAGAAGGGTGAAGGAAGAACAAATATGATTTATTAACTACACTACAAGAGGAAACGAAAGGCAGCAAGAATATACAAAAGGAGGAAATAAAAGGACGTAGGGCAACCTTATACACTCTTATATTATCACACGCCCAGGACAGTACAAACACACATACAGAAATGGGGAATAGCAGGTAGAAGGAGAAGGGTCAAGCAGATGGTTCCAGGCTGCGGGTCCGCCGTGAAGAATGGCAGGCAGCTGGTGTCGTTGGCGCGCGACCGGACCTTATAATTATGCGGGGGACTGGGATGCCACGTACGTAATCTTCGTGACTCTCTCTCGCCCACCGTTCGTCTCAGAGGGTACCCTCGCGCAGGTCGCTCCAACAACGTGACAATCAATCGAGCGCTCCCCGCGCAGTTCGTTCACAATCAGCATCCCCCGGCGCAGTCCGTTCACAATCAGCATCCCCCGGCGCAGTCCGTAATCAATGGCCTTCCCTCGCGCAGTTCGTACACAATTGATGGCTCCCTGCGCAGTCCGTAAAAGGGCTTCGCGCTCGCGCTTATATAATCACGCATTGCAAATCAAGCCGCCTTCATAGGGCTATGCCCACTAACGAGCTCACCTCAGCCCTGGTTGGTCAGCAAGGGCTCACTGGCTCCACCCTCGACGGCTCGTGGGTGAGGCCACACCTCTTCCCGTGGCTCCACCCCTTCTTTCCTCGAGCCGACCGCATGTTCAATGGCGTTTGGAGCGAGCGCTAAGGCAGCGACGACGGCAATAAGATTATGTGAGAGCATTGGGAAGGACAAGCCCCGTTGAAGTGTGCTACTGGCACTTTGGAGAGAGAGAGATTTGGGGGTAATTGAAGGGGCCTAGGTTATTTGATTAATGCAACGCAGATTCAACTATTGGGAACAGATCCTTACCTGAAACACATACTAATGAAATAACTAAAGAAGAAGCCTATGGTGTGCTACGTGTTGCTCGTGGCCTAACTAGGGTGCGACCTTTGACCTTTACACCAAAAATGGGAATATTTACAGGGGATTATTTATAAGGGAATATTACAGATATTTACAAAGTGGGGGGTTCTGAAAACCGCAACTATATATATATATATATATATATATATATATATATATATATATATATATATATATATATATATATATCCAAATATATATATCAGCGGCAATTTTCAAAGTGACCAGCTGTTTGTTTTTTAACACAAACACGCTTTGGTCGGGATACAGGCATTTGGGAATTCTGCTTCCCACCTGTGGGTTGTTTACAAAATGACGGTTTGGCAGGATAGCCTGGAGGTATGCACTCTTGCCTCTGAGTGGACTCTCCTGGGGCTGAAACTCAGTTCAGCTATGAACTGTCATCCTGGTTTCTCGTAGGCACGGTGTGCCACCAATATGTGTGTGCTGTCCCTTGGATAGACGTTAAATTGGGCGTCCTGTCTGCCTTTATTCGTTGGTGGACATTAAATATATCACGGTGTCCTGCTTGAAGAGTAAGCAAGCTATTGTCGGCACTATGGCCAAATTACAAATTCCCTTACTACTGCTGGGAGAGTGGTGGCAAACCGCCCAGCATGTCACTTGGCTAAGAAACTGCTTTGGCAGAACCAACATTCTGTAACACAGAATATGGTATATGAGTCACACACACACACACACACATATATATATATATATATATACGTATATATATATATATATATACTGTATATATATATATATATATATATATATATATATATATATATATATATATATATATATATATATATATATATATATATATATATATATGTACGTACTTTATATATATATTTCCTGGTCAGATTATCAAAAGTGAAATCTCTGAATCATCTATCTAATCTGGTCGGATATCCAATTGAAAGTTCACTTTTCATAAGGTCTCATTGGGCCAGCACGGTGGTTATCTACTCCTGTATGGCTCCTAATGATGGACGGTCTGTCTGTAACTCGCCGCTTGAAAAATGATTTTGGATTTTTTCCATGGTATCTGTAAAAAGAAAAAGAAAAAAAAGACACTCTTACGAACGAGGAGTCTGTTCAATTAATAGATGGAAACCCAGTTAAACTGCCAGTCCACACACCCTGGAGTAGAGGATTCTGTCATCAGTGTCATAGCCACGCTTCATTGATGATGCAACGAACAGAGAAAATTTACTGAATCCCTTCAAGAGAATGCAAAACGACGAAATGCAGCAAGGAATGCGAAAAGTGCAATTTATATAATATGAACAACCAAACCTTTGTTATAATGATGGTTTGTGATGAAAAGCTTCGGAGAAAATGTGTTTTTAAGATGATAAATAACCCCTTGGACATTTCAAAGAAAGAACGACTGTCTATTTGATGGATATGCGTCTGGTTGCCTTTCCCGAAATGATGGGTTTCCTTCCTTTGCAAGTTGGTAAGCACTGAATGATATCCGTCGGATGGAGACGTTATACTGGTGACCTGCCTCCCGTCCAATCTGTTGGACGTCATTCACTGCTCCCCAACCTGTAAAGGAAAGAAAATCGTCTTTTCGAGCAGGTCGCCCTGCACATGTCAATCATAGATCAAATGGAATAAGTTCATATCAGCACAGCTATCGTGGTGCTTAGTAATGGAGACCACATTGTGTGATATTGCCAAGGAGTGGCCACTTATTTGATGTCTTTGTTCACAGGGTCGAGGCTCCTGGAGGAGCTAGAACATATAATGAATGGTTCAGGATGTAACAGAACAAATAATGGTTCAGGATGTAACGGAACAAATAATGGTTCAGGATGTAACAGAACAAATTATGGTTCAGGATGTAACAGAAAAATAATGGTTCCGGATGTAACAGAACAAATAATGGTTCAGGATGTAACAGTACGAGCAGAGAGAGAGAGGATAATGGAAACTTTAAAATGATGAATCTGGCAGTATTGTTTGCTACCTGCAGACGTTAAAGATACCTTGGTGTCTTTCATAAAGAGTCGGCCATTGTGCACCAGAACTTTCAACGGATTTCAAATTTCTGTCCTGACTACCACTGGGAAGGCAACGGCAAACCACGCATGTCATTGCAAAGAGATTGCTTTGGCAGCACAAAACCTTTTTTCTGGGATGGAAGGGGAGAGAAACAGGAGAGATAGAAAAGGGAAGGGTATCATAATATGAAGGTTAAATGGTAGATGCTTCACCCAGACTTGAATCCATACTGTTACGGATTCGTCACTTCCGTTGTTGTGGTTTTCATCCACTGTAAACATTTTTGATTCCATGTACTATTATTGTTGTCGTTTAAGGGAAATAGAGGTTACTATTTTCAAAAGGTAAAAAAGTCAATGTTTGAAATGAAACCGGAACCGGACGACGACGAAGAGGAAGAGGAGGAAGAGAAGGCGGAGCGATTGAGTCGGACAAGAAGCCTAGCTGCTTCGAGGTCTGGAGCGAACGTTGACGAACGAGGGTCATGAGTGAACTTCGGGTTTCCCGGGAAAGGGATTCCTGCGACACAGTTGTCATCGCTGTGACAGATAAACCTGCGTGACAGGTTTTGCGGTTGATTCCGGAGAGAATGATCAGAGTGCTGTTACGCCACGAGAACGGGCCGTCGGCCATTTTGACCTCGCGCAGGATTTGCGCTTCGCTCAAGGTTTTTCACTTAGCTTCACCCATTTTCACCGCATTCAGACGTTAATCTGGTGTGCGTGTGTAACGTGGCTTTTGAGTGGGAGCCGTGGAACGTCCATACCCGAGGGTGTGATTTCCCAGTCGCCTTGAGGGCGCCTTTGCGCAGCTTTGGCAGCGGGACTGTGACTGTCATCCGAACGGGATTCTGGTCTCGATACAACATCGTACGGACGATCACTGGAGTGGATCGACTTCGGCTTGAAGCCGGGAGCAACTTTGGCTTGAAGCCGGGAATAGAGACATTGGGGAATGTTCTTCTTTTCGCTCACTTGGAGCACAGTGGATTATATTGTACGAACCTGATGGTACCATCATAGGAAAAATATATTGGTTGTACAATTGATTACTATTGTTGTTGTACTGTTATTCTTGTGTGATCTTAATACAATACTTGTTGGTTGGTAACAATTGGTGTGGTTTCACCATTGATCTTTGACATACAGAATAACACATCTTTCTGCCGTGACTCCTCTCGGGGCTCGGAGGTACACCGTGACCGGGGTTTGGGGAGGAGCGCGTAACAATACGAAGACTTTATTTGGGAGATGTTGAAGATTCTTTACACGCCGAACACAAACTCTCATGGAAATGAGGATGAAAGTGGTGGAATTTCGCAACTCAATCAGAGTGGATTTGTGCGTCACAGCGTAATGGGGGAATGAGGTCTTCTATCTCTCGGAAGAAGTTCAAACACACAACGGTGGCCACATTGAACGTGTGAATCATAACAAATAAATCTTCGAACAATATAGTTCCTCGTTCATGAATACATTCTTCCTTGCTTTATGCACCTCAAAACTTTTCAATCGCGATTGTAAATGTCATTATTTGGTGACACTTCCTGTCCAAACGAAATGCTTTGTTTCTGATACTGAATATTAATGTTATTGATACTCGGCACATGACTCAATTTGTAGTGAGACCCGACTGTTATAACTGCAGCGTGACCTTTAACCTCTCAGACATCCCAAGCAGACCTCTGGGCATATCCCCTTCACCACAATGAAGCCTCAGTCCAGTATCCGATACCCTACAAGAACACAAGGGTCGGACATACGACACCAGCATCCAAAAGCCACGGTCTGTTGTGGACGAAAAGGGGTGTGGGGGGCAGGGAGGGGGGTTAGTTGGTGGAGGGTGGGGGGGGGGCTGAAAAGGGCAAATATTGGCAATCAAATTATAATCTGGAGAATTAATAAACCCTCATAGTAAATCCCCCTTGGAAAGAAGTGAACCTTCCTCTCCACTCTGAACGGTGACATCGTCCATTGTTTAGTCTCTCGGCTCACAATCAAAACTACAAGCCCCCCACCCCTCGAGGTCATGCCTGTGCCCATCTCTGAGGGCTCCATGGAGATCCCATGAGGTGCAGACCCGAAGAGCACGGACGGTGTACGGTGCAAACGCACCCCTGAGCCTCCAGGGCGACGTTCGGGGGTCTCGGGTTATATCGATTTTCGAGTTCCGTTCGTTTTTTTAATCTGCGCCCTTTGCCTTCCGAGAGGCAGATGCGTGCAGGAGATGTACGCAACCGGCCGTACGTGACTCGTGCTTACGTATTAGCAGTAACACCAGCCTGAAAATGATCTGTTTGTGTGGGCTCTGAATGATTCATGCGCCTGGTACGACGTGTAGGACAACGATGGCGGAAACGAAGAGACAAAGTGATTGTTCAATTAGAGTAAATATCTAATAAAACATGACGTCTACGTGGCCACAAACCTCTGTTGGGTCTGTAATTCTGTGTTTTGCTCTCACAATATTATTATTGAAGGGAATGGTTGAGCGATCATTTCATTGAAGTGTTTGTTTGTACTATTTGCTTGCACATTGTAACATTGCGCTCTACAATAAATAGCCTTAAATGTTGCAATTCCAAACTGTCAACATGTCAGAAACGAAACATTGAAAAATATATATATATTATCGCACTGCTGTATCGACCCAGCTCACTGTCATTGACGTAGCTCACTTCCATTGCCCTGTGTAGTCGTGCCAACCACCGAGGGTACAGCCATTCAACTAAACGACTGACATGCACCAAACTCGGTCACCCGGCACAGTGCCATCCACTTGATGTACCGCCATCCACCTACTGGATTGCCATCCTTCAGATTCCAGACGTGCAGGACAAATGGCACGCCACATAGGCAGCATTGGCCAATAGAACAAATGACCCCCCCCCTCCCTACCCAAACCCCTCCCTTCAGATGTCGCAACAGATTGACTGCTCAAAGGGATACTAATGGTCCAAATTTGCCCACTTGTCACCTACTAACTCAATTTGTGATTCTCACTTCCAGTAGTGTCTTTTCTTTCACCAAGAGCCAACACTGTTCTTGCAGTTCAGTACAAAAGCGATATATATATATATATATATATATATATATACGTATATTGCTATCTGGATATTTAGAAGTTGAACGCATGCTTTCATATAATTATCTTCCTTTGTTTGCATTGAAAACTGTACGCGAAATAACACCAACATGCAGTTAACAGGCAAAAATGTAAGAAAATTGCATTTGTTGTATATCTTCAACTATTAATGTAAAATGTAGCAATAATGTTCAAATAAACCTTTCAGAATGTTATGATTAATATTTTTTGGGTGTGACAATAAGTTCAAAACTCTCTATTTGTATATGTATAGTGAGTGTGTTAATAATAATATCATCTTTCCAACCCTTTCTGTGTTGCAAAATCCAGTGACAATATTTGGTATAAGCGATTTAAAACGAAACTAAACCAGTATGAGGTCATATCATCTGCAGCAATGACACTAATGATGAGTTGGGCACAAGGTCGAGGTGGTGGAACCTGTGGGATTACTTTACAAACTTTACGTTGGGCATAAGGTCTAGGTGGTATAACGTGGGATGATTTTACAAACTTTACTGTAGGAAGGTCTAAAAAGCCAAAAGATGCGTGAGAGTTCGATCCCCGTGGATTGTATTGCAATAAATACATCGAAGCACCTTTTAAATAAAAGGGGGAACACTTTATTTATAAATATAACGGAGCCGTACATTTTAATCAGGAAAGGCACAAAGAGTCATTGGGACATTATTCAAAATCAAATTATGTACAATTCACTGTCACGATTATATAAGCACTTTTGACTGTTTATAGTCAGAGCCGTAAATTATACTTCATGAGACCATTTGTACAACAGATCACCGGCGATATTAACACACGATAAGAAGCGTAAGTTTGGTCCATTTGGAGTCATATTGAATATATATATATATATATATATATATATATATATATATATATACACAGTCACGTGAAAAAGTAAGTACACCCCATGTAAAGTTTTGATTTTTTTCAACATATTTCAATATATCGCTATTTGATCTTCATTTCAACAATATTGTTAGATAAAGGTGACATAAAATAACAAATATAATGAGACATTTACATTTTGTAGTCCATTGTATAATTAAAATAAACAAAAATGCAAATTTCGCATGTGGAAAAAGTAAGTACACCCTTGGCTCTAATAGGTGGTATTGCCCACTTTGGCAGAAACAACCTCAAGTAGGCGTTTCTCAGAACTGTCTACCAGTCTCTGACTGACTGGGAGAAATTTTTGCCCACTCCTCCATGAGGATATTCTTTCAGCTGTGCGATGTTTGAGGGGTTTCTTGCATGCACAGCTCGTTTCAAATCCCCCCACAACATCTCGATGGGATTTAGATCCGGGCATTGACTTGGCCATTCCAGAATCCTCCATTTCTTTCTTTTCAGCCATTCCTTGGTGGATTTACTGGTATGTTTTGGGTCATTGTCATGTTGCAAGGTCCACTTTCGGTTGAGCTTCAACTTTCCGAAAGATGGCCTCACATTATCCTCAAGCACCCTCTGGTACAATGAAGAATTCATGGTGGATTCTATGATGGTGAGCTGCCCAGGCCCTGATGCAGCAAAGCTGCCCCAAACCATAATATTTCCACCACCATGCTTTGCAGTTGGTATCAGGTATTTGTGGTCAAATGCTGTCTTTGGTTTTCGCCAAACATGTCTTCTGGTACTGTGGCCAAATAGCTCTACCTTTGACTCATCTGTCCAGCGCACATTGTTCCAGAAGTGCTGGTCTTTGCCTCGGTGTTCATTGGCAAACTTTAGTCTTGCCCTGATGTTCTTTCTGGACAGCAAAGGTTTCCTCCTGGCACACCTCCCATGTAGATCAAATTTGTGCAGCCTGTTTCTAATGGTGGACTCGTGCACTTTGACATCAACAGAGGCAAGAGCTACCTGTAAGTCCCGTGATGACATTCTGGGATTCTTACAGACTTCTTTCAGCATCTTGTGGTCTGCTCTCAGGCTGAACTTGCTGGAGCGGCCTGGCCTGAACAAGTTGGCAGTTGTTTGGAATCTTCTCCACTTGTAGATGATCTTCCGGACAGTCAAATGATTGATTTCAAATTGTTTGGAGATCTTTCTAAATCCCTTCCCAGACTCGTAGGCATCTATAACCTTCTTTCTGAAGGCCTCAAAGAACTCTTTTGATCGTGGCATGGTGACGCTGCACACTTCAACAATAAAGAGCAAACCAAACTAAATGTCTGAGGTTTAAATAAGACAGGTTCCTCCAAGATCCTCTCTAGTGATGTTATAATCATTTGCACCTGAGCTGGTGCACCTGATTCTAATTTTAGGTATTTTAAGACGTGATAAATGTAGGGGTGTACTTACTTTTTCCACATGCAAAATTTGCATTTATGTTTATTTAAATTATACAATGGACTAAAAATGTAAATGTTTCATGATATTTGTTATATTATATCACCTTTATCTATCAATATTGTTGAAATGAGGATCATATAGCTGTATGTTGAAATATATTGAAAAAGTCAAAACTTGACACGGGGTGTACTTACTTTTTCACGTGACTGTATATGTGTGTGCGTATGTATATATATGTATATGTATAAGTATATTTATATGTGCCTTTGTATGTATGTATATGTGTGATGTAGATGTATGTATGTATGTATGTATGTATGTATGTATGTATATATATATATATATATATATATATATATATATATATATGCATATGTGTGTGTGTGTGTGTGCATATGTGTGTGTGTGTGTGTGCATATGTGTGTGTGTGTGTGTGCATATGTGTGTGTGTGTGTGCATATGTGTGTGTGTGTGTGTGTGCATATGTGTGTGTGTGTGTATATGTATATATGTGTGTGTTTATATGTATCTATGTATGAATAAGTATATATATATATAATATATATATAGCAATGCTGTGCCGATTAGGAAATTTGACTTTAACCGATAATCGATGAGGAAAAAAAAAGATCTGCCGATTATATCTCCGATTCCGATTAAAAATAATTATATGATGACGTCATTTCACACATTAAGTGTTTATCGTGCTTGATCGGTGCCATGCCCGGATTGACTGACGTATTGATGGGATTTAGTGGCTGTGAATTGATACATTTGAAAGTCCTTCTATGATCGATTGGTTCATCAAACAGAACAGCATTCTGTCATTTTAAAAGGAACAATGAGGTGCCATGTGTACACATTAATAATGTTCATTCCGATGAAGCAGTATTCACATGGAATGACGGAAGGAAAAGGGGAGGAAGTGTGCTCATTCGATAAGTTATTGACAGATGTAAAATGAAGCGTTTCCTGCTTGTCTAGTTGTGTGAAAATCAAGTTTAACTTAAAATATGAAAATGAAGGAACAGCCCCGGGTTACAAAGACATTCCATACTGAACAATTATTAATGAATTAAATAAATCGATCACCTGTTCACTCAGTGTTATAAATGGTGTTATAAGCACACAAGTGTACGTACTCAATTGGTGATTTC
>NW_027619376.1:42500-44345 GCF_964187855.1 Myxine glutinosa
GCTCAGGTAGCGCTTCATGTCGAAGGTCGATTCGAGCTGGAACACCTGGCTACGTGAAAAAACCGTCCGAGTCTTCTTCTTCAGTGGGGCCTTCACAGTACTGTCCTCCTCGGCCCGCTTGTCTTTCACAGCTTTATTGTCCTCCCGGACTTGCTCGTCTTTTATTCCGTCCATCGGGCGTGATATTATTGGTGACTTGCATTCCGGGGATGCTCTGTCCACAAAATCTTCAGCATTCGAATTCTCTTCGGACGTGTCTTTGTTGCCTGAAATGGGTAATGCGAAGCGTAATTGATTGCAAATATTTTATAACATCACACATGTTTAAAATCTATATTTTGATTGGGCAAATTATTTCGTTAAAGTTTGTCAGTTATTGCTTGTAAATGCTGACATGTAAACACCATGTTTTTCAGAAGGATGTACTTTGCAACTATCGCGATACCGTTAACCCTTCCATCCGAGATGAGCAACATTTATTGCACGTCACTTTTGCAGGAGGATAAAAGGCGCGAAACACCTTTGTAACAAATAAACGTATCTGTTAGAATATATGCGTCACCTCACCGTCCGATGTGATGCTGTAGGCAGGTGAGAGTCGGTGCTCGTCCTCAGGAAGCAGTCGTGGGCTCCGGCTCAGGGGATGGAAAAGACTTGGCCTCCGCTTCCAGAACAGGCCTTCATGCACGGCCACGTGGCTCACGCTCGAAAAGAGCGGGAAATCGACTCCATTGCGAGCGGGAAACCCCAGGCTTTTGCTGCACAGTTCCTTGCGACGCGAGCTGGGACAGATGTCTCTGCCGAGCTCCGCGCCGAGGATGTGCTGGATGCTGAACTTTGGCGCGTTTGTCCCTTGCACTTGCACCTTGTCCGTCATTTCCCCGGTGACATTGAAGGCGCGACTGGAGAAGCGAGGTTTTCGGGAGATGGATTTTTTTCCCCCACTCCCGAGAAGTTTAATAGCGGCGCTTTCGGGCGCCACCGTTCCACCTTAATATCGATAGTTATCCGCCGAGGATTGGGACGCCGCCGCAAGCCGTTTCGATTGGGCGTCGGCTTACGACGTAGTGAACACTTGAAGCACTTTAAGGGAGGAGCGAAGGTAAAAAAGAACCAATCATGGAAATGCAACATTCCATTATTTATAACAAACTTTCACGGACATTCACAGCTCATCAATACGGTTGTAATAGAAGTGATCGGTTTGATCATTATTGCGTCATTTCCAGAAATTGCGCATTTTTTTAATCGCAAAAGGCTTTCGATCAGCTGTGTTTTTTAAGCACCAAGTATTTGCATGGATCTATTATTAAATTACGTATCGCTTGAATATATAATTTTCTCAAAGAATGAGCGAACCGTTTGTCACATTTGGCCATTAATTAATTAATGAATATTAGGCCAAATGTACGCACATGCATCAATTGTTGTTTGTTATCACGTTTGAATAATTCCCAAATAGTCAGTCGAATTTGTACTCAAAATGTGACGTCATCTTATCGTACGTTTATTTTCACGTTGCCTATGATGGATAACGACCAAATCTCACGATATATGCGAAGGGGTAAAAACAATCATTATTTATAAGTGTGTATGAACCGAGACAAAAATGATATCATGCCTGGCATGAATACTTCATTTAAATGTGCTTTGACCGCGTGAGGGAATATCGCTATCCTTGGGAAAATAAAAAGTAATATCTGGGGAGGGGGTGGGGGGGCAGGTGGCGTAATGACACGCTCTGTTATACCGAATTAACCCGCGCACGGCCCCGCATGGCACCGTCAACTGCTACAAATGGAAGATTTACATCGTCACAGAAAGTCATTCATTAGAGAAGGCGAC
>NW_027619377.1:0-44299 GCF_964187855.1 Myxine glutinosa
AACCACTTTTCGCACTTTGTGTTAGTGTTGAAAAACCACTTTTCGCACTTGTGTTAGTGTTGAAAAACCACTTTTCGCACTTGTGTTGGTGCAGGAAACCACTTTTGCACTTGTATTAGTGTGGAAAAAACACTTTTTTGCACTTGTGATAATGTTGAAAAACCACTTTTCGCACTTGTGTTAGTGTTGAAAAACACTTTTCACACTTGTGTTGGTGCAGGAAATCACTTTTGCACTTGTATTAGTGTGGAAAAAATACTTTTCGCACTTGTGTTCGTGTGAAAAACCACTTGTTCGTCACTTGTGTTAGTGTTGAAAAACCACTTTTCGCACTTGTGTTAGTGTTGAAAAACCACTTTTCGCACTTGTGTTGGTGCAGGAAAACCACTTTTGCACTTGTATTAGTGTGGAAAAACACTTTTTGCACTTGTGATATTGTTGAAAACCACTTTTCGCACTTGTGTTAGTGTTGAAAAACCACTTTTCGCACTTGTGTTGGTGCAGGAAACCACTTTTGCACTTGTATTTAGTGTGGAAAAAACCACTTTTTGCACTTGTGATAGTGTTGAAAAACCACTTTTCGCACTTGTGTTAGTGTTGAAAACCCACTTTTCGCACTTGCGTTGGTGCAGGAAACCACTTTTGCACTTGTATTAGTGTGGAAAAAACCACTTTTCGCACTTGTGTTAGTGTTGAAAAACCACTTTTCGCACTTATGTTAGTGTTGAAAAACCACTTTTCGCACTTGTGTTAGTGTTGAAAACCACTTTTCGCACTTGTGTTGGGTGCAGGAAACCACTTTTGCACTTGTATTAGTGTGGAAAAAACACTTTTCGCACTTGTGTTAGTGTTGAAAAACCACTTTTCGCACTTGTGTTAGTGTTGAAAAACCACTTTTCGCACTTGTGTTAGTGTTGAAAAACCACTTTTCGCACTTGTGTTAGTGTTGAAAAACCACTTTTTCGCACTTGTGTTGGTGCAGGAAACCACTTTTGCACTTGTAGTAGTGTGGAAAAAACACTTTTCGCACTTGTGTTAGTGTTGAAAAACCACTTTTGCACTTGTATTAGTGTGGAAAAACACTTTTTGCACTTGTGATAGTGTTGAAAAACCACTTTTCGCACTTGTGTTAGTGTTGAAAAACCACTTTTCGCACTTGTGTTAGTGTTGGAAAACCACTTTTCGCACTTGTGTTGGTGCAGGAAACCACTGTTGCACTTGTATGTGTGGAAAAAACACTTTTCGCACTTGTGTTGGTGTTGAAAAAACACTTTTTGCACTTGTGATAGTGTTGAAAAACCACTTTTCGCACTTGTGATAGTGTTGAAAAAACACTTTTCGCACTTGTGTTGGTGTTGAAAAACCACTTTTCACACTTGTGTTGGTCCAGGAAACCACTTTTGCACTTGTATTAGTGTGGGAAAAAAACACTTTTCGCACTTGTGTTGGAGTTGAAAAACCACTTATCGTACTTGTGTTAGTGTTGAAAAACCACTTTTCGCACTTGTGTTGGTGTTGAAAAAACACTTTTTGCACTTGTGTTGGTGCAGGGAAACCACTTTTGCACTTGTATTAGTGTGGAAAAAACTGTTTTCGCACTTGTTAGTATAGAAAAACCACTTTTAGCACTTGTGTTAGTGTTGATAAACCACTTTTGGCACTTGTTTTAGTGTTGAAAAACCACTTTTCGCACTTGTGTTGGTGCAGGAAACCACTTTTGCACTTGTATTAGTGTGGAAAAAACACTTTTTACACTTGTGGTATTGTTCAAAAACCACTTTTCCGCAATTGTGTTAGTCTTGAAAAAACCACTTTTCGCACTTGTGTTGGTGCAGGAAACCACTTTTGCACTTGTATTAGTGTGGAAAAAACACTTTTTGCACTTGTGATAATGTTGAAAAACCACTTTTCGCACTTGTGTTATTGTTGAAAAACCACTTTTCACACTTGTGTTGGTGCAGGAAATCACTTTTGCACTTGTATTAGTGTGGAAAAAACACTTTTCCGCACTTGTGTTCGTGTTGAAAAACCACTTTTCGCACTTGTGTTAGTGTTGAAAAACCACTTTTCGCACTTGTGTTAGTGTTGAAAAACCACTTTTCGCACTTGTGTGGTGCAGGAAACCACTTTTGCACTTGTATTAGTGTGGAAAAAACACTTTCGCACTTGTGTTAGTGTTGAAAAACAACTTTTTCGCACTTGTGTTAGTGTTGAAAAACCACTTTTCGCACTTGTGTTAGTGTTGAAAAACCACTTTTCGCACTTGTGTTGGTGCAGGAAACCACTTTTGCACTTATATTAGTGTGGAAAAAACACTTTTTGCACTTGTGATATTGTTGAAAAACCACTTTTCGCACTTGTGTTACTGTTGAAAAACCACATTTCGCACTTGTGTTGGTGCAGGAAACCACTTTTGCACTTGTATTAGTGTGGAAAAACCACTTTTTGCACTTGTGATATTGTTGAAAAACCACTTTTCGCACTTGTGTTAGTGTTGAAAAAACCACTTTTCGCACTTGTGTTGGTGCAGGAAACCACTTTTGCACTTGGTATTAGTGTGGAAAAAACACTTTTTGCACTTGTGATAGTGTTGAAAAACCACTTTTCGCACTTGTGTTAGTGTTGAAAACCCACTTTTCGCACTTGCGTTGGTGCAGGAAACCACTTTTGCACTTGTATTAGTGTGGAAAAACCACTTTTCGCACTTGTGTTAGTGTTGAAAAACCACTTTTCGCACTTATGTTAGTGTTGAAAAACCACTTTTCGCACTTGTGTTAGTGTTGAAAAACCACTTTTCGCACTTGTGTTAGTGTTGAAAAACCACTTTTCGCACTTGTGTTGGTGCAGGAAACCACTTTTGCACTTGTATTAGTGTGGAAAAAACACTTTTTGCACTTGTGATAATGTTGAAAAACCACTTTTCGCACTTGTGTTAGTGTTGAAAAACCACTTTTCACACTTGTGTTGGTGCAGGAAATCACTTTTGCACTTGTATTAGTGTGGAAAAAACACTTTTCGCACTTGTGTTCGTGTTGAAAAACCACTTTTCGCACTTGTGTTAGTGTTGAAAAACCACTTTTCACACTTGTGTTAGTGTTGAAAAACCACTTTTCGCACTTGTGTTGGTGCAGGAAACCACTTTTGCACTTGTATTAGTGTGGAAAAAAACACTTTTCGCACTTGTGTTAGTGTTGAAAAACAACTTTTCGCACTTGTGTTAGTGTTGAAAAACCACTTTTCGCACTTGTGTTGGTGCAGGAAACCACTTTTGCACTTGTATTAGTGTGGAAAAAACACTTTTCGCACTTGTGTTAGTGTTTGAAAAACCACTTTTCGCACTTGTGTTAGTGTTGAAAACCACTTTTCGCACTTGTGTAGTGTTGAAAAACCACTTTTCGCACTTGTGTTGGTGCAGGAAACCACTTTTGCACTTGTATTAGTGTGGAAAACCCACTTTTTGCACTTGTGATATTGTTGAAAAACCACTTTTCGCACTTGTGTTAGTGTTGAAAAACCACTTTTCGCACTTGTGTTGGTGCAGGAAACCACTTTTGAACTTGTATTAGTGTGGAAAAACCACTTTTCGCACTTGTGTTAGTGTTGAAAAACCACTTTTCGCACTTATGTTAGTGTTGAAAAACCACTTTTCGCACTTGTGTTAGTGTTGAAAAACCACTTTTCGCACTTGTGTTGGTGCAGGAAACCACTTTTTGCACTTGTTATTAGTGTGGAAAAAACACTTTTCGCACTTGTGTTAGTGTTGAAAAACCACTTTTCGCACTTGTGTTAGTGTTGAAAAACCACTTTTCGCACTTGTGTTAGTGTTGAAAAACCACTTTTCGCACTTGTGTTGGTGCAGGAAACCACTTTTGCACTTGTATTAGTGTGGAAAAAACACTTTTTGCACTTGTGATAATGTTGAAAAACCACTTTTCGCACTTGTGTTAGTGTTGAAAAACCACTTTTCACACTTGTGTTGGTGCAGGAAATCACTTTTGCACTTGTATTAGTGTGGAAAAAATACTTTTCGCACTTGTGTTCGTGTTGAAAAACCACTTTTCGCACTTGTGTTAGTGTTGAAAAACCACTTTTCGCACTTGTGTTAGTGTTGAAAAACCACTTTTCGCACTTGTGTTGGTGCAGGGAAACACTTTTGCACTTGTATTAGTGTGGAAAAACCACTTTTTGCACTTGTGATATTGTTGAAAAACCACTTTTCGCACTTGTGTTAGTGTTGAAAAACCACTTTTCGCACTTGTGTTGGTGCAGGAAACCACTTTTGCACTTGTATTAGTGTGGAAAAAAACACTTTTTGCACTTGTGATAGTGTTGAAAAACCACTTTTCGCACTTGTGTTAGTGTTGAAAACCACACTTTTCGCACTTTGCGATGGTGCAGGAAACCACTTTTGCACTTGTATTAGTGTGGAAAAACCACTTTTCGCACTTGTGTTAGTGTTGAAAAACCACTTTTCGCACTTATGTTAGTGTTGAAAAACCACTTTTCGCACTTGTGTTAGTGTTGAAAAACCACTTTTCGCACTTGTGTTGGTGCAGGAAACCACTTTTGCACTTGTATTAGTGTGGAAAAAACACTTTTCGCACCTTGTGTTAGTGTTGAAAAACCACTTTTCGCACTTGTGTTAGTGTTGAAAAACCACTTTTCGCACTTGTGTTAGTGTTGAAAAACCACTTTTCGCACTTGTGTTAGTGTTGAAAAACCACTTTTCGCACTTGTGTTGGTGCAGGAAACCACTTTTGCACTTGTAGTAGTGTGGAAAAAACACTTTTCGCACTTGTGTTTAGTGTTGAAAAACCACTTTTGCACTTGTATTAGTGTGGAAAAACACTTTTTGCACTTGTGATAGTGTTGAAAAACCACTTTTCGCACTTGTGTTAGTGTTGAAAAAACCACTTTTCGCACTTGTGTTAGTGTTGGAAAAACACTTTTCGCACTTGTGTTGGTGCAGGAAACCACTGTTGCACTTGTATGTGTGGAAAAAACACTTTTCGCACTTGTGTTGGTGTTGAAAAAACACTTTTTGCACTTGTGATAGTGTTGAAAAACCACTTTTCGCACTTGTGATAGTGTTGAAAAAACACTTTTCGCACTTGTGTTGGTGTTGAAAAACCACTTTTCACACTTGTGTTGGTCCAGGAAACCACTTTTGCACTTGTATTAGTGTGGAAAAAACACTTTTCGCACTTGTGTTGGTGTTGAAAAACCACTTATCGTACTTGTGTTTAGTGTTGAAAAACCACTTTTCCGCACTTTGTGTTGGTGTTGAAAAACACTTTTTGCACTTGTGTTGGTGCAGGAAACCACTTTTGCACTTGTATTAGTGTGGAAAAAACTGTTTTCGCACTTGTTAGTATAGAAAAACCACTTTTAGCACTTGTGTTAGTGTTGAAAAACCACTTTTGGCACTTGTTTTAGTGTTGAAAAACCACTTTTCGCACTTGTGTTGGTGCAGGAAACCACTTTTGCACTTGTATTAGTGTGGAAAAAACACTTTTTACACTTGTGGTATTGTTCAAAAACCACTTTTCGCAATTGTGTTAGTCTTGAAAAACCACTTTTCGCACTTGTGTTGGTGCAGGAAACCACTTTTGCACTTGTATTAGTGTGGAAAAAACACTTTTTGCACTTGTGATAATGTTGAAAAACCACTTTTCGCACTTGTGTTATTGTTGAAAAACCACTTTTCACACTTGTGTTGGTGCAGGAAATCACTTTTGCACTTGTATTAGTGTGGAAAAAACACTTTTCGCACTTGTGTTCGTGTTGAAAAACCACTTTTCGCACTTGTGTTAGTGTTGAAAAACCACTTTTCGCACTTGTGTTAGTGTTGAAAAACCACTTTTCGCACTTGTGTGGTGCAGGAAACCACTTTTGCACTTGTATTAGTGTGGAAAAAACACTTTTCGCACTTGTGTTAGTGTTGAAAAACAACTTTTCGCACTTGTGTTAGTGTTGAAAAACCACTTTTCGCACTTGTGTTAGTGTTGAAAAACCACTTTTCGCACTTGTGTTGGTGCAGGAAACCACTTTTGCACTTATATTAGTGTGGAAAAAACACTTTTTGCACTTGTGATATTGTTGAAAAACCACTTTTCGCACTTGTGTTACTGTTGAAAAAACCACTTTTCGCACTTGTGTTGGTGCAGGAAACCACTTTTGCACTTGTATTAGTGTGGAAAAAAACACTTTTTGCACTTGTGATAGTGTTGAAAAACCACTTTTCGCACTCGTGTTAGTGTTGAAAAATCACTTTTCGCACTTGTGTTGGTGCAGGAAACCACTTTTGCACTTGTATTAGTGTGGAAAAAACACTTTTTGCACTTGTGATAGTGTTGAAAAACCACTTTTCGCACTTGTGTTAGTGTTGAAAACCCACTTTTCGCACTTGCGTTGGTGCAGGAAACCACTTTTGCACTTGTATTAGTGTGGAAAAACCACCTTTCGCACTTGTGTTAGTGTTGAAAAACCACTTTTCGCACTTATGTTAGTGTTGAAAAACCACTTTTCGCACTTGTGTTAGTGTTGAAAAACCACTTTTCGCACTTGTGTTGGTGCAGGAAACCACTTTTGCACTTGTATTAGTGTGGAAAAAACACTTTTCGCACTTGTGTTAGTGTTGAAAAACCACTTTTCGCACTTGTGTTAGTGTTGAAAAACCACTTTTCGCACTTGTGTTAGTGTTGAAAAACCACTTTTCGCACTTGTGTTGGTGCAGGAAACCACTTTTGCACTTGTATTAGTGTGGAAAAAACACTTTTTGCACTTGTGATAATGTTGAAAAACCACTTTTCGCACTTGTGTTAGTGTTGAAAAACCACTTTTCACACTTGTGTTGGTGCAGGAAATCACTTTTGCACTTGTATTAGTGTGGAAAAAACACTTTTCGCACTTGTGTTCGTGTTGAAAAACCACTTTTCGCACTTGTGTTGGTGCAGGAAACCACTTTTGCACTTGTATTAGTGTGGAAAAACCACTTTTTGCACTTGTGATATTGTTGAAAAACCACTTTTCGCACTTGTGTTAGTGTTGAAAAACCACTTTTCGCACTTGCGTTGGTGCAGGAAACCACTTTTGCACTTGTATTAGTGTGGAAAAACCACTTTTCGCACTTGTGTTTGTGTTGAAAAACCACTTTTCGCACTTATGTTAGTGTTGAAAAACCATTTTTTGCACTTGTGTTAGTGTTGAAAAACCACTTTTCGCACTTGTGTTGGTGCAGGAAACCACTTTTGCACTTGTATTAGTGTGGAAAAAACACTTTTCGCACTTGTGTTATTGTTGAAAAACCACTTTTCGCACTTGTGTTAGTGTTGAAAAACCACTTTTCGCACTTGTGTTAGTGTTAAAAAACCACTTTTTGCACTTGTGTTAGTGTTGAAAAACGACTTTTCGCACTTGTGTTGGTGCAGGAAACCACTTTTGCACTTGTAGTAGTGTGGAAAAAACACTTTTCGCATTTGTGTTAGTGTTGAAAAACCACTTTTGCACTTGTATTAGTGTGGAAAAACACTTTTTGCACTTGTGATAGTGTTGAAAAACCACTTTTCGCACTTGTGTTAGTGTTGAAAAACCACTTTTCGCACTTGTGTTAGTGTTGAAAAACCACTTTTCGCACTTGTGTTGGTGCAGGACACCACTTTTGCACTTGGATTAGTGTGGAAAAAACACTTTTCGCACTTGTGTTAGTGTTGAAAAACCACTTTTCGCACTTGTGTTAGTGTTGAAAAACCACTTTTCGCACTTGTGTTGGTGCAGGAAACCACTGTTGCACTTGTATAAGTGTGGAAAAAACACTTTTCGCACTTGTGTTGGTGTTGAAAAAACACTTTTTGCACTTGTGATAGTGTTGAAAAACCACTTTTCGCACTTGTGATAGTGTTGAAAAAACACTTTTCGCACTTGTGTTGGTGTTGAAAAACCACTTTTCACACTTGTGTTGGTGCAGGAAACCACTTTTGCACTTGTATTAGTGTGGAAAAAACACTTTTCGCACTTGTGTTAGTGTTGAAAAACCACTTTTCGCACTTGTGTTAGTGTTGAAAAACCACTTTTCTCACTTGTGTTGGTGTTGAAAAAACACTTTTTGCACTTGTGATAGTGTTGAAAAACCACTTTTCGCACTTGTGTTGGTGTTGAAAAAACACTTTTTGCACTTGTGTTGGTGCAGGAAACCACTTTTGCACTTGTATTAGTGTGGAAAAAACACTTTTCGCACTTGTGATAGTGTTGAAAAACCACTTTTCGCACTTGTGTTAGTGTTGAAAAAACACTTTTCGCACTTGTGTTAGTGTTGAAAAACCACTTTTCGCACTTGTGTTGGTGCAGGAAACCACTTTTGCACTTGTATTAGTGTGGAAAAAACACTTTTTGCACTTGTGATATTGTTGAAAAACCACTTTTCGCACTTGTGTTAGTGTTGAAAAACCACTTTTCACACTTGTGTTGGTGCAGGAAATCACTTTTGCACTTGTATTAGTGTGGAAAAAACACTTTTCGCACTTGTGTTCGTGTTGAAAAACCACTTTTCGCACTTGTGTTAGTCTTGAAAAACCACTTTTCGCACTTGTGTTGGTGCAGGAAACCACTTTTGCACTTGTATTAGTGTGGAAAAAACACTTTTTGCACTTGTGATAATGTTGAAAAACCACTTTTCGCACTTGTGTTAGTGTTGAAAAACCACTTTTCACACTTGTGTTGGTGCAGGAAATCACTTTTGCACTTGTATTAGTGTTGAAAAATCACTTTTCGCACTTGTGTTGGTGCAGGAAACCACTTTTGCACTTGTATTAGTGTGGAAAAAACACTTTTTGCACTTGTGATAGTGTTGAAAAACCACTTTTCGCACTTGTGTTAGTGTTGAAAACCCACTTTTCGCACTTGCGTTGGTGCAGGAAACCACTTTTGCACTTGTATTAGTGTGGAAAAACCACCTTTCGCACTTGTGTTAGTGTTGAAAAACCACTTTTCGCACTTATGTTAGTGTTGAAAAACCACTTTTCGCACTTGTGTTAGTGTTGAAAAACCACTTTTCGCACTTGTGTTGGTGCAGGAAACCACTTTTGCACTTGTATTAGTGTGGAAAAAACACTTTTCGCACTTGTGTTAGTGTTGAAAAACCACTTTTCGCACTTGTGTTAGTGTTGAAAAACCACTTTTCGCACTTGTGTTAGTGTTGAAAAACCACTTTTCGCACTTGTGTTGGTGCAGGAAACCACTTTTGCACTTGTATTAGTGTGGAAAAAACACTTTTTGCACTTGTGATAATGTTGAAAAACCACTTTTCGCACTTGTGTTAGTGTTGAAAAACCACTTTTCACACTTGTGTTGGTGCAGGAAATCACTTTTGCACTTGTATTAGTGTGGAAAAAACACTTTTCGCACTTGTGTTCGTGTTGAAAAACCACTTTTCGCACTTGTGTTGGTGCAGGAAACCACTTTTGCACTTGTATTAGTGTGGAAAAACCACTTTTTGCACTTGTGATATTGTTGAAAAACCACTTTTCGCACTTGTGTTAGTGTTGAAAAACCACTTTTCGCACTTGCGTTGGTGCAGGAAACCACTTTTGCACTTGTATTAGTGTGGAAAAACCACTTTTCGCACTTGTGTTTGTGTTGAAAAACCACTTTTCGCACTTATGTTAGTGTTGAAAAACCATTTTTTGCACTTGTGTTAGTGTTGAAAAACCACTTTTCGCACTTGTGTTGGTGCAGGAAACCACTTTTGCACTTGTATTATTGTGGAAAAAACACTTTTCGCACTTGTGTTAGTGTTGAAAAACCACTTTTCGCACTTGTGTTAGTGTTGAAAAACCACTTTTCGCACTTGTGTTAGTGTTAAAAAACCACTTTTTGCACTTGTGTTAGTGTTGAAAAACGACTTTTCGCACTTGTGTTGGTGCAGGAAACCACTTTTGCACTTGTAGTAGTGTGGAAAAAACACTTTTCGCATTTGTGTTAGTGTTGAAAAACCACTTTTGCACTTGTATTAGTGTGGAAAAACACTTTTTGCACTTGTGATAGTGTTGAAAAACCACTTTTCGCACTTGTGTTAGTGTTGAAAAACCACTTTTCGCACTTGTGTTAGTGTTGAAAAACCACTTTTCGCACTTGTGTTGGTGCAGGACACCACTTTTGCACTTGGATTAGTGTGGAAAAAACACTTTTCGCACTTGTGTTAGTGTTGAAAAACCACTTTTCGCACTTGTGTTAGTGTTGAAAAACCACTTTTCGCACTTGTGTTGGTGCAGGAAACCACTGTTGCACTTGTATAAGTGTGGAAAAAACACTTTTCACACTTGTGTTGGTGTTGAAAAAACACTTTTTGCACTTGTGATAGTGTTGAAAAACCACTTTTCGCACTTGTGATAGTGTTGAAAAAACACTTTTCGCACTTGTGTTGGTGTTGAAAAACCACTTTTCACACTTGTGTTGGTGCAGGAAACCACTTTTGCACTTGTATTAGTGTGGAAAAAACACTTTTCGCACTTGTGTTAGTGTTGAAAAACCACTTTTCGCACTTGTGTTAGTGTTGAAAAACCACTTTTCTCACTTGTGTTGGTGTTGAAAAAACACTTTTTGCACTTGTGATAGTGTTGAAAAACCACTTTTCGCACTTGTGATAGTGGTGAAAAAACACTTTTCGCACTTGTGTTGGTGTTGAAAAACCACTTTTCGCACTTGTGTTGGTGCAGGAAACCACTGTTGCACTTGTATAAGTGTGGAAAAAACACTTTTCGCACTTGTGTTGGTGTTGAAAAAACACTTTTTGCACTTGTGATAGTGTTGAAAAACCACTTTTCGCACTTGTGTTAGTCTTGAAAAACCACTTTTCGCACTTGTGTTGGTGCAGGAAACCACTTTTGCACTTGTATTAGTGTGGAAAAAACACTTTTTGCACTTGTGATAATGTTGAAAAACCACTTTTCGCACTTGTGTTAGTGTTGAAAAACCACTTTTCACACTTGTGTTGGTGCAGGAAATCACTTTTGCACTTGTATTAGTGTGGAAAAAACACTTTTCGCACTTGTGTTCGTGTTGAAAAACCACTTTTCGCACTTGTGTTAGTGTTGAAAAACCACTTTTCGCACTTGTGTTAGTGTTGAAAAACCACTTTTCGCACTTGTGTTGGTGCAGGAAACCACTTTTGCACTTGTATTAGTGTGGAAAAAACACTTTTCGCACTTGTGTTAGTGTTGAAAAACAACTTTTCGCACTTGTGTTAGTGTTGAAAAACCACTTTTCGCACTTGTGTTAGTGTTGAAAAACCACTTTTCGCACTTGTGTTGGTGCAGGAAACCACTTTTGCACTTATATTAGTGTGGAAAAAACACTTTTTGCACTTGTGATATTGTTGAAAAACCACTTTTCGCACTTGTGTTACTGTTGAAAAACCACTTTTCGCACTTGTGTTGGTGCAGGAAACCACTTTTGCACTTGTATTAGTGTGGAAAAAACACTTTTTGCACTTGTGATAGTGTTGAAAAACCACTTTTCGCACTTGTGTTAGTGTTGAAAAATCACTTTTCGCACTTGTGTTGGTGCAGGAAACCACTTTTGCACTTGTATTAGTGTGGAAAAAACACTTTTTGCACTTGTGATAGTGTTGAAAAACCACTTTTCGCACTTGTGTTAGTGTTGAAAACCCACTTTTCGCACTTGCGTTGGTGCAGGAAACCACTTTTGCACTTGTATTAGTGTGGAAAAACCACCTTTCGCACTTGTGTTAGTGTTGAAAAACCACTTTTCGCACTTATGTTAGTGTTGAAAAACCACTTTTCGCACTTGTGTTAGTGTTGAAAAACTACTTTTCGCACTTGTGTTGGTGCAGGAAACCACTTTTGCACTTGTATTAGTGTGGAAAAAACACTTTTCGCACTTGTGTTAGTGTTGAAAAACCACTTTTCGCACTTGTGTTAGTGTTGAAAAACCACTTTTCGCACTTGTGTTAGTGTTGAAAAACCACTTTTCGCACTTGTGTTGGTGCAGGAAACCACTTTTGCCCTTGTATTAGTGTGGAAAAAACACTTTTTGCACTTGTGATAATGTTGAAAAACCACTTTTCGCACTTGTGTTAGTGTTGAAAAACCACTTTTCACACTTGTGTTGGTGCAGGAAATCACTTTTGCACTTGTATTAGTGTGGAAAAAACACGTTTCGCACTTGTGTTCGTGTTGAAAAACCACTTTTCGCACTTGTGTTGGTGCAGGAAACCACTTTTGCACTTGTATTAGTGTGGAAAAACCACTTTTTGCACTTGTGATATTGTTGAAAAACCACTTTTCGCACTTGTGTTAGTGTTGAAAAACCACTTTTCGCACTTGTGTTGGTGCAGGAAACCACTTTTGCACTTGTATTAGTGTGGAAAAAACACTTTTTGCACTTGTGATAGTGTTGAAAAACCACTTTTCGCACTTGTGTTAGTGTTGAAAAACCACTTTTCGCACTTGCGTTGATGCAGGAAACCACTTTTGCACTTGTATTAGTGTGGAAAAACCACTTTTCGCACTTGTGTTTGTGTTGAAAAACCACTTTTCGCACTTGTGTTGGTGCAGGAAACCACTTTTGCACTTGTATTAGTGTGGAAAAAACACTTTTCGCACTTGTGTTAGTGTTGAAAAACCACTTTTCGCACTTGTGTTAGTGTTGAAAAACCACTTTTCGCACTTGTGTTAGTGTTAAAAAACCACTTTTTGCACTTGTGTTAGTGTTGAAAAACGACTTTTCGCACTTGTGTTGGTGCAGGAAACCACTTTTGCACTTGTAGTAGTGTGGAAAAAACACTTTTCGCATTTGTGTTAGTGTTGAAAAACCACTTTTGCACTTGTATTAGTGTGGAAAAACACTTTTTGCACTTGTGATAGTGTTGAAAAACCACTTTTCGCACTTGTGTTAGTGTTGAAAAACCACTTTTCGCACTTGTGTTAGTGTTGAAAACCACTTTTCGCACTTGTGTTGGTGCAGGACACCACTTTTGCACTTGGATTAGTGTGGAAAAAACACTTTTCGCACTTGTGTTAGTGTTGAAAAACCACTTTTCGCACTTGTGTTAGTGTTGAAAAACCACTTTTCGCACTTGTGTTGGTGCAGGAAACCACTGTTGCACTTGTATAAGTGTGGAAAAAACACTTTTCGCACTTGTGTTGGTGTTGAAAAAACACTTTTTGCACTTGTGATAGTGTTGAAAAACCACTTTTCGCACTTGTGATAGTGTTGAAAAAACACTTTTCGCACTTGTGTTGGTGTTGAAAAACCACTTTTCACACTTGTGTTGGTGCAGGAAACCACTTTTGCACTTGTATTAGTGTGGAAAAAACACTTTTCGCACTTGTGTTAGTGTTGAAAAACCACTTTTCGCACTTGTGTTAGTGTTGAAAAACCACTTTTCTCACTTGTGTTGGTGCAGGAAATCACTTTTGCACTTGTATTAGTGTGGAAAAAACACTTTTCGCACTTGTGTTCGTGTTGAAAAACCACTTTTCGCACTTGTGTTAGTGTTGAAAAACCACTTTTCGCACTTGTGTTAGTGTTGAAAAACCACTTTTCGCACTTGTGTTGGTGCAGGAAACCACTTTTGCACTTGTATTAGTGTGGAAAAAACACTTTTCACACTTGTGTTAGTGTTGAAAAACAACTTTTCGCACTTGTGTTAGTGTTGAAAAACCACTTTTCGCACTTGTGTTAGTGTTGAAAAACCACTTTTCGCACTTGTGTTGGTGCAGGAAACCACTTTTGCACTTATATTAGTGTGGAAAAAACACTTTTTGCACTTGTGATATTGTTGAAAAACCACTTTTCGCACTTGTGTTACTGTTGAAAAACCACTTTTCGCACTTGTGTTGGTGCAGGAAACCACTTTTGCACTTGTATTAGTGTGGAAAAAACACTTTTTGCACTTGTGATAGTGTTGAAAAACCACTTTTCGCACTTGTGTTAGTGTTGAAAAATCACTTTTCGCACTTGTGTTGGTGCAGGAAACCACTTTTGCACTTGTATTAGTGTGGAAAAACCACCTTTCGCACTTGTGTTAGTGTTGAAAAACCACTTTTCGCACTTATGTTAGTGTTGAAAAACCACTTTTCGCACTTGTGTTAGTGTTGAAAAACTACTTTTCGCACTTGTGTTGGTGCAGGAAACCACTTTTGCACTTGTATTAGTGTGGAAAAAACACTTTTCGCACTTGTGTTAGTGTTGAAAAACCACTTTTCGCACTTGTGTTAGTGTTGAAAAACCACTTTTCGCACTTGTGTTAGTGTTGAAAAACCACTTTTCGCACTTGTGTTGGTGCAGGAAACCACTTTTGCCCTTGTATTAGTGTGGAAAAAACACTTTTTGCACTTGTGATAATGTTGAAAAACCACTTTTCGCACTTGTGTTAGTGTTGAAAAACCACTTTTCACACTTGTGTTGGTGCAGGAAATCACTTTTGCACTTGTATTAGTGTGGAAAAAACACGTTTCGCACTTGTGTTCGTGTTGAAAAACCACTTTTCGCACTTGTGTTGGTGCAGGAAACCACTTTTGCACTTGTATTAGTGTGGAAAAACCACTTTTTGCACTTGTGATATTGTTGAAAAACCACTTTTCGCACTTGTGTTAGTGTTGAAAAACCACTTTTCGCACTTGTGTTGGTGCAGGAAACCACTTTTGCACTTGTATTAGTGTGGAAAAAACACTTTTTGCACTTGTGATAGTGTTGAAAAACCACTTTTCGCACTTGTGTTAGTGTTGAAAAACCACTTTTCGCACTTGCGTTGATGCAGGAAACCACTTTTGCACTTGTATTAGTGTGGAAAAACCACTTTTCGCACTTGTGTTTGTGTTGAAAAACCACTTTTCGCACTTGTGTTGGTGCAGGAAACCACTTTTGCACTTGTATTAGTGTGGAAAAAACACTTTTCGCACTTGTGTTAGTGTTGAAAAACCACTTTTCGCACTTGTGTTAGTGTTGAAAAACCACTTTTCGCACTTGTGTTAGTGTTAAAAAACCACTTTTTGCACTTGTGTTAGTGTTGAAAAACGACTTTTCGCACTTGTGTTGGTGCAGGAAACCACTTTTGCACTTGTAGTAGTGTGGAAAAAACACTTTTCGCATTTGTGTTAGTGTTGAAAAACCACTTTTGCACTTGTATTAGTGTGGAAAAACACTTTTTGCACTTGTGATAGTGTTGAAAAACCACTTTTCGCACTTGTGTTAGTGTTGAAAAACCACTTTTCGCACTTGTGTTAGTGTTGAAAACCACTTTTCGCACTTGTGTTGGTGCAGGACACCACTTTTGCACTTGGATTAGTGTGGAAAAAACACTTTTCGCACTTGTGTTAGTGTTGAAAAACCACTTTTCGCACTTGTGTTAGTGTTGAAAAACCACTTTTCGCACTTGTGTTGGTGCAGGAAACCACTGTTGCACTTGTATAAGTGTGGAAAAAACACTTTTCGCACTTGTGTTGGTGTTGAAAAAACACTTTTTGCACTTGTGATAGTGTTGAAAAACCACTTTTCGCACTTGTGATAGTGTTGAAAAAACACTTTTCGCACTTGTGTTGGTGTTGAAAAACCACCTTTCACACTTGTGTTGGTGCAGGAAACCACTTTTGCACTTGTATTAGTGTGGAAAAAACACTTTTCGCACTTGTGTTAGTGTTGAAAAACCACTTTTCGCACTTGTGTTAGTGTTGAAAAACCACTTTTCTCACTTGTGTTGGTGTTGAAAAAACACTTTTTGCACTTGTGATAGTGTTGAAAAACCACTTTTCGCACTTGTGTTGGTGTTGAAAAAACACTTTTTGCACTTGTGTTGGTGCAGGAAACCACTTTTGCACTTGTATTAGTGTGGAAAAAACACTTTTCGCACTTGTGATAGTGTTGAAAAACCACTTTTCGCACTTGTGTTAGTGTTGAAAAACCACTTTTCGCACTTGTGTTAGTGTTGAAAAACCACTTTTCGCACTTGTGTTGGTGCAGGAAACCACTTTTGCACTTGTATTAGTGTGGAAAAAACACTTTTTGCACTTGTGATATTGTTGAAAAACCACTTTTCGCACTTGTGTTAGTGTTGAAAAACCACTTTTCGCACTTGTGTTGGTGCAGGAAACCAATTTTGCGCTTGTATTAGTGTGGAAAAACCACTTTTCACACTTGTGTTGGTGCAGGAAACCACTTTTGCACTTGTATTAGTGTGGAAAAAACACTTTTTGCACTTGTGATATTGTTGAAAAACCACTTTTCACACTTGTGTTAGTGTTGAAAAACCACTTTTCGCACTTGTGTTGGTGCAGGAAACCACTTTTGCACTTGTATTAGTGTGGAAAAAACACTTTTTGCACTTGTGATAGTGTTGAAAAACCACTTTTCGCACTTGTTTTAGTGTTGAAAAACCACTTTTCGGACTTGCGTTGGTGCAGGAAACCACTTTTGCACTTGCATTAGTGTGGAAAAAACACTTTTTGCACTTGTGATATTGTTGAAAAACCACTTTTCACACTTGTGTTAGTGTAGAAAAACTACTTTTCACACTTGTGTTGGTGCAGGAAACCACTTTTGCACTTGTATTAGTGTGGAAAAAACACTTTTTGCACTTGTGATAGTGTTGAAAAACCACTTTTCGCACTTGTGTTAGTGTTGAAAAACCACTTTTCGCACTTGTGTTGGTGCAGGAAACCACTTTTGCACTTGTATTAGTGTGGAAAAAACACTTTTCGCACTTGTGTTAGTGTTGAAAAACCACTTTTCGCACTTGTGTTAGTGTTGAAAAACCACTTTTCGCACTTGTGTTAGTGTTAAAAAACCACTTTTTGCACTTGTGTTAGTGTTGAAAAACGACTTTTCGCACTTGTGTTGGTGCAGGAAACCACTTTTGCACTTGTAGTAGTGTGGAAAAAACACTTTTCGCATTTGTGTTAGTGTTGAAAAACCACTTTTGCACTTGTATTAGTGTGGAAAAACACTTTTTGCACTTGTGATAGTGTTGAAAAACCACTTTTCGCACTTGTGTTAGTGTTGAAAAACCACTTTTCGCACTTGTGTTAGTGTTGAAAAACCACTTTTCGCACTTGTGTTGGTGCAGGACACCACTTTTGCACTTGGATTAGTGTGGAAAAAACACTTTTCGCACTTGTGTTAGTGTTGAAAAACCACTTTTCGCACTTGTGTTAGTGTTGAAAAACCACTTTTCGCACTTGTGTTGGTGCAGGAAACCACTGTTGCACTTGTATAAGTGTAGAAAAAACACTTTTCGCACTTGTGTTGGTGTTGAAAAAACACTTTTTGCACTTGCGATAGTGTTGAAAAACCACTTTTCGCACTTGTGATAGTGTTGAAAAAACACTTTTCGCACTTGTGTTGGTGTTGAAAAACCACTTTTCACACTTGTGTTGGTGCAGGAAACCACTTTTGCACTTGTATTAGTGTGGAAAAAACACTTTTCGCACTTGTGTTAGTGTTGAAAAACCACTTTTCGCACTTGTGTTAGTGTTGAAAAACCACTTTTCTCACTTGTGTTGGTGTTGAAAAAACACTTTTTGCACTTGTGATAGTGTTGAAAAACCACTTTTCGCACTTGTGTTGGTGTTGAAAAAACACTTTTTGCACTTGTGTTGGTGCAGGAAACCACTTTTGCACTTGTATTAGTGTGGAAAAAACACTTTTCGCACTTGTGATAGTGTTGAAAAACCACTTTTCGCACTTGTGTTAGTGTTGAAAAACCACTTTTCGCACTTGTGTTAGTGTTGAAAAACCACTTTTCGCACTTGTGTTGGTGCAGGAAACCACTTTTGCACTTGTATTAGTTTGGAAAAAACACTTTTTGCACTTGTGATATTGTTGAAAAACCACTTTTTGCACTTGTGTTAGTGTTGAAAAACCACTTTTCGCACTTGTGTTGGTGCAGGAAACCAATTTTGCGCTTGTATTAGTGTGGAAAAACCACTTTTCACACTTGTGTTGGTGCAGGAAACCACTTTTGCACTTGTATTAGTGTGGAAAAAACACTTTTTGCACTTGTGATATTGTTGAAAAACCACTTTTCACACTTGTGTTAGTGTTGAAAAACCACTTTTCGCACTTGTGTTGGTGCAGGAAACCACTTTTGCACTTGTATTAGTGTGGAAAAAACACTTTTTGCACTTGTGATAATGTTGAAAAACCACTTTTCGCACTTGTGTTAGTGTTGAAAAACCACTTTTCACACTTGTGTTGGTGCAGGAAATCACTTTTGCACTTGTATTAGTGTGGAAAAAACACTTTTCGCACTTGTGTTCGTGTTGAAAAACCACTTTTCGCACTTGTGTTGGTGCAGGAAACCACTTTTGCACTTGTATTAGTGTGGAAAAACCACTTTTTGCACTTGTGATATTGTTGAAAAACCACTTTTCGCACTTGTGTTAGTGTTGAAAAACCACTTTTCGCACTTGCGTTGGTGCAGGAAACCACTTTTGCACTTGTATTAGTGTGGAAAAACCACTTTTCGCACTTGTGTTTGTGTTGAAAAACCACTTTTCGCACTTATGTTAGTGTTGAAAAACCATTTTTTGCACTTGTGTTAGTGTTGAAAAACCACTTTTCGCACTTGTGTTGGTGCAGGAAACCACTTTTGCACTTGTATTAGTGTGGAAAAAACACTTTTCGCACTTGTGTTAGTGTTGAAAAACCACTTTTCGCACTTGTGTTAGTGTTGAAAAACCACTTTTCGCACTTGTGTTAGTGTTAAAAAACCACTTTTTGCACTTGTGTTAGTGTTGAAAAACGACTTTTCGCACTTGTGTTGGTGCAGGAAACCACTTTTGCACTTGTAGTAGTGTGGAAAAAACACTTTTCGCATTTGTGTTAGTGTTGAAAAACCACTTTTGCACTTGTATTAGTGTGGAAAAACACTTTTTGCACTTGTGATAGTGTTGAAAAACCACTTTTCGCACTTGTGTTAGTGTTGAAAAACCACTTTTCGCACTTGTGTTAGTGTTGAAAAACCACTTTTCGCACTTGTGTTGGTGCAGGACACCACTTTTGCACTTGGATTAGTGTGGAAAAAACACTTTTCGCACTTGTGTTAGTGTTGAAAAACCACTTTTCGCACTTGTGTTAGTGTTGAAAAACCACTTTTCGCACTTGTGTTGGTGCAGGAAACCACTGTTGCACTTGTATAAGTGTGGAAAAAACACTTTTCACACTTGTGTTGGTGTTGAAAAAACACTTTTTGCACTTGTGATAGTGTTGAAAAACCACTTTTCGCACTTGTGATAGTGTTGAAAAAACACTTTTCGCACTTGTGTTGGTGTTGAAAAACCACTTTTCACACTTGTGTTGGTGCAGGAAACCACTTTTGCACTTGTATTAGTGTGGAAAAAACACTTTTCGCACTTGTGTTAGTGTTGAAAAACCACTTTTCGCACTTGTGTTAGTGTTGAAAAACCACTTTTCTCACTTGTGTTGGTGTTGAAAAAACACTTTTTGCACTGGTGATAGTGTTGAAAAACCACTTTTCGCACTTGTGATAGTGGTGAAAAAACACTTTTCGCACTTGTGTTGGTGTTGAAAAACCACTTTTCGCACTTGTGTTGGTGCAGGAAACCACTGTTGCACTTGTATAAGTGTGGAAAAAACACTTTTCGCACTTGTGTTGGTGTTGAAAAAACACTTTTTGCACTTGTGATAGTGTTGAAAAACCACTTTTCGCACTTGTGTTAGTCTTGAAAAACCACTTTTCGCACTTGTGTTGGTGCAGGAAACCACTTTTGCACTTGTATTAGTGTGGAAAAAACACTTTTTGCACTTGTGATAATGTTGAAAAACCACTTTTCGCACTTGTGTTAGTGTTGAAAAACCACTTTTCACACTTGTGTTGGTGCAGGAAATCACTTTTGCACTTGTATTAGTGTGGAAAAAACACTTTTCGCACTTGTGTTCGTGTTGAAAAACCACTTTTCGCACTTGTGTTAGTGTTGAAAAACCACTTTTCGCACTTGTGTTAGTGTTGAAAAACCACTTTTCGCACTTGTGTTGGTGCAGGAAACCACTTTTGCACTTGTATTAGTGTGGAAAAAACACTTTTCGCACTTGTGTTAGTGTTGAAAAACAACTTTTCGCACTTGTGTTAGTGTTGAAAAACCACTTTTCGCACTTGTGTTAGTGTTGAAAAACCACTTTTCGCACTTGTGTTGGTGCAGGAAACCACTTTTGCACTTATATTAGTGTGGAAAAAACACTTTTTGCACTTGTGATATTGTTGAAAAACCACTTTTCGCACTTGTGTTACTGTTGAAAAACCACTTTTCGCACTTGTGTTGGTGCAGGAAACCACTTTTGCACTTGTATTAGTGTGGAAAAAACACTTTTTGCACTTGTGATAGTGTTGAAAAACCACTTTTCGCACTTGTGTTAGTGTTGAAAAATCACTTTTCGCACTTGTGTTGGTGCAGGAAACCACTTTTGCACTTGTATTAGTGTGGAAAAAACACTTTTTGCACTTGTGATAGTGTTGAAAAACCACTTTTCGCACTTGTGTTAGTGTTGAAAACCCACTTTTCGCACTTGCGTTGGTGCAGGAAACCACTTTTGCACTTGTATTAGTGTGGAAAAACCACCTTTCGCACTTGTGTTAGTGTTGAAAAACCACTTTTCGCACTTATGTTAGTGTTGAAAAACCACTTTTCGCACTTGTGTTAGTGTTGAAAAACTACTTTTCGCACTTGTGTTGGTGCAGGAAACCACTTTTGCACTTGTATTAGTGTGGAAAAAACACTTTTCGCACTTGTGTTAGTGTTGAAAAACCACTTTTCGCACTTGTGTTAGTGTTGAAAAACCACTTTTCGCACTTGTGTTAGTGTTGAAAAACCACTTTTCGCACTTGTGTTGGTGCAGGAAACCACTTTTGCCCTTGTATTAGTGTGGAAAAAACACTTTTTGCACTTGTGATAATGTTGAAAAACCACTTTTCGCACTTGTGTTAGTGTTGAAAAACCACTTTTCACACTTGTGTTGGTGCAGGAAATCACTTTTGCACTTGTATTAGTGTGGAAAAAACACGTTTCGCACTTGTGTTCGTGTTGAAAAACCACTTTTCGCACTTGTGTTGGTGCAGGAAACCACTTTTGCACTTGTATTAGTGTGGAAAAACCACTTTTTGCACTTGTGATATTGTTGAAAAACCACTTTTCGCACTTGTGTTAGTGTTGAAAAACCACTTTTCGCACTTGTGTTGGTGCAGGAAACCACTTTTGCACTTGTATTAGTGTGGAAAAAACACTTTTTGCACTTGTGATAGTGTTGAAAAACCACTTTTCGCACTTGTGTTAGTGTTGAAAAACCACTTTTCGCACTTGCGTTGATGCAGGAAACCACTTTTGCACTTGTATTAGTGTGGAAAAACCACTTTTCGCACTTGTGTTTGTGTTGAAAAACCACTTTTCGCACTTGTGTTGGTGCAGGAAACCACTTTTGCACTTGTATTAGTGTGGAAAAAACACTTTTCGCACTTGTGTTAGTGTTGAAAAACCACTTTTCGCACTTGTGTTAGTGTTGAAAAACCACTTTTCGCACTTGTGTTAGTGTTAAAAAACCACTTTTTGCACTTGTGTTAGTGTTGAAAAACGACTTTTCGCACTTGTGTTGGTGCAGGAAACCACTTTTGCACTTGTAGTAGTGTGGAAAAAACACTTTTCGCATTTGTGTTAGTGTTGAAAAACCACTTTTGCACTTGTATTAGTGTGGAAAAACACTTTTTGCACTTGTGATAGTGTTGAAAAACCACTTTTCGCACTTGTGTTAGTGTTGAAAAACCACTTTTCGCACTTGTGTTAGTGTTGAAAACCACTTTTCGCACTTGTGTTGGTGCAGGACACCCCTTTTGCACTTGGATTAGTGTGGAAAAAACACTTTTCGCACTTGTGTTAGTGTTGAAAAACCACTTTTCGCACTTGTGTTAGTGTTGAAAAACCACTTTTCGCACTTGTGTTGGTGCAGGAAACCACTGTTGCACTTGTATAAGTGTGGAAAAAACACTTTTCGCACTTGTGTTGGTGTTGAAAAAACACTTTTTGCACTTGTGATAGTGTTGAAAAACCACTTTTCGCACTTGTGATAGTGTTGAAAAAACACTTTTCGCACTTGTGTTGGTGTTGAAAAACCACTTTTCACACTTGTGTTGGTGCAGGAAACCACTTTTGCACTTGTATTAGTGTGGAAAAAACACTTTTCGCACTTGTGTTAGTGTTGAAAAACCACTTTTCGCACTTGTGTTAGTGTTGAAAAACCACTTTTCTCACTTGTGTTGGTGCAGGAAATCACTTTTGCACTTGTATTAGTGTGGAAAAAACACTTTTCGCACTTGTGTTCGTGTTGAAAAACCACTTTTCGCACTTGTGTTAGTGTTGAAAAACCACTTTTCGCACTTGTGTTAGTGTTGAAAAACCACTTTTCGCACTTGTGTTGGTGCAGGAAACCACTTTTGCACTTGTATTAGTGTGGAAAAAACACTTTTCGCACTTGTGTTAGTGTTGAAAAACAACTTTTCGCACTTGTGTTAGTGTTGAAAAACCACTTTTCGCACTTGTGTTAGTGTTGAAAAACCACTTTTCGCACTTGTGTTGGTGCAGGAAACCACTTTTGCACTTATATTAGTGTGGAAAAAACACTTTTTGCACTTGTGATATTGTTGAAAAACCACTTTTCGCACTTGTGTTACTGTTGAAAAACCACTTTTCGCACTTGTGTTGGTGCAGGAAACCACTTTTGCACTTGTATTAGTGTGGAAAAAACACTTTTTGCACTTGTGATAGTGTTGAAAAACCACTTTTCGCACTTGTGTTAGTGTTGAAAAATCACTTTTCGCACTTGTGTTCGTGTTGAAAAACCACTTTTCGCACTTGTGTTGGTGCAGGAAACCACTTTTGCACTTGTATTAGTGTGGAAAAACCACTTTTTGCACTTGTGATATTGTTGAAAAACCACTTTTCGCACTTGTGTTAGTGTTGAAAAACCACTTTTCGCACTTGTGTTGGTGCAGGAAACCACTTTTGCACTTGTATTAGTGTGGAAAAAACACTTTTTGCACTTGTGATAGTGTTGAAAAACCACTTTTCGCACTTGTGTTAGTGTTGAAAAACCACTTTTCGCACTTGCGTTGATGCAGGAAACCACTTTTGCACTTGTATTAGTGTGGAAAAACCACTTTTCGCACTTGTGTTTGTGTTGAAAAACCACTTTTCGCACTTGTGTTGGTGCAGGAAACCACTTTTGCACTTGTATTAGTGTGGAAAAAACACTTTTCGCACTTGTGTTAGTGTTGAAAAACCACTTTTCGCACTTGTGTTAGTGTTGAAAAACCACTTTTCGCACTTGTGTTAGTGTTAAAAAACCACTTTTTGCACTTGTGTTAGTGTTGAAAAACGACTTTTCGCACTTGTGTTGGTGCAGGAAACCACTTTTGCACTTGTAGTAGTGTGGAAAAAACACTTTTCGCATTTGTGTTAGTGTTGAAAAACCACTTTTGCACTTGTATTAGTGTGGAAAAACACTTTTTGCACTTGTGATAGTGTTGAAAAACCACTTTTCGCACTTGTGTTAGTGTTGAAAAACCACTTTTCGCACTTGTGTTAGTGTTGAAAACCACTTTTCGCACTTGTGTTGGTGCAGGACACCACTTTTGCACTTGGATTAGTGTGGAAAAAACACTTTTCGCACTTGTGTTAGTGTTGAAAAACCACTTTTCGCACTTGTGTTAGTGTTGAAAAACCACTTTTCGCACTTGTGTTGGTGCAGGAAACCACTGTTGCACTTGTATAAGTGTGGAAAAAACACTTTTCGCACTTGTGTTGGTGTTGAAAAAACACTTTTTGCACTTGTGATAGTGTTGAAAAACCACTTTTCGCACTTGTGATAGTGTTGAAAAAACACTTTTCGCACTTGTGTTGGTGTTGAAAAACCACTTTTCACACTTGTGTTGGTGCAGGAAACCACTTTTGCACTTGTATTAGTGTGGAAAAAACACTTTTCGCACTTGTGTTAGTGTTGAAAAACCACTTTTCGCACTTGTGTTAGTGTTGAAAAACCACTTTTCTCACTTGTGTTGGTGCAGGAAATCACTTTTGCACTTGTATTAGTGTGGAAAAAACACTTTTTGCACTTGTGTTCGTGTTGAAAAACCACTTTTCGCACTTGTGTTAGTGTTGAAAAACCACTTTTCGCACTTGTGTTAGTGTTGAAAAACCACTTTTCGCACTTGTGTTGGTGCAGGAAACCACTTTTGCACTTGTATTAGTGTGGAAAAAACACTTTTCGCACTTGTGTTAGTGTTGAAAAACAACTTTTCGCACTTGTGTTAGTGTTGAAAAACCACTTTTCGCACTTGTGTTAGTGTTGAAAAACCACTTTTCGCACTTGTGTTGATGCAGGAAACCACTTTTGCACTTATATTAGTGTGGAAAAAACACTTTTTGCACTTGTGATATTGTTGAAAAACCACTTTTCGCACTTGTGTTACTGTTGAAAAACCACTTTTCGCACTTGTGTTGGTGCAGGAAACCACTTTTGCACTTGTATTAGTGTGGAAAAAACACTTTTTGCACTTGTGATAGTGTTGAAAAACCACTTTTCGCACTTGTGTTAGTGTTGAAAAATCACTTTTCGCACTTGTGTTGGTGCAGGAAACCACTTTTGCACTTGTATTAGTGTGGAAAAACCACCTTTCGCACTTGTGTTAGTGTTGAAAAACCACTTTTCGCACTTATGTTAGTGTTGAAAAACCACTTTTCGCACTTGTGTTAGTGTTGAAAAACTACTTTTCGCACTTGTGTTGGTGCAGGAAACCACTTTTGCACTTGTATTAGTGTGGAAAAAACACTTTTCGCACTTGTGTTAGTGTTGAAAAACCACTTTTCGCACTTGTGTTAGTGTTGAAAAACCACTTTTCGCACTTGTGTTAGTGTTGAAAAACCACTTTTCGCACTTGTGTTGGTGCAGGAAACCACTTTTGCCCTTGTATTAGTGTGGAAAAAACACTTTTTGCACTTGTGATAATGTTGAAAAACCACTTTTCGCACTTGTGTTAGTGTTGAAAAACCACTTTTCACACTTGTGTTGGTGCAGGAAATCACTTTTGCACTTGTATTAGTGTGGAAAAAACACGTTTCGCACTTGTGTTCGTGTTGAAAAACCACTTTTCGCACTTGTGTTGGTGCAGGAAACCACTTTTGCACTTGTATTAGTGTGGAAAAACCACTTTTTGCACTTGTGATATTGTTGAAAAACCACTTTTCGCACTTGTGTTAGTGTTGAAAAACCACTTTTCGCACTTGTGTTGGTGCAGGAAACCACTTTTGCACTTGTATTAGTGTGGAAAAAACACTTTTTGCACTTGTGATAGTGTTGAAAAACCACTTTTCGCACTTGTGTTAGTGTTGAAAAACCACTTTTCGCACTTGCGTTGATGCAGGAAACCACTTTTGCACTTGTATTAGTGTGGAAAAACCACTTTTCACACTTGTGTTTGTGTTGAAAAACCACTTTTCGCACTTGTGTTGGTGCAGGAAACCACTTTTGCACTTGTATTAGTGTGGAAAAAACACTTTTCGCACTTGTGTTAGTGTTGAAAAACCACTTTTCGCACTTGTGTTAGTGTTGAAAAACCACTTTTCGCACTTGTGTTAGTGTTAAAAAACCACTTTTTGCACTTGTGTTAGTGTTGAAAAACGACTTTTCGCACTTGTGTTGGTGCAGGAAACCACTTTTGCACTTGTAGTAGTGTGGAAAAAACACTTTTCGCATTTGTGTTAGTGTTGAAAAACCACTTTTGCACTTGTATTAGTGTGGAAAAACACTTTTTGCACTTGTGATAGTGTTGAAAAACCACTTTTCGCACTTGTGTTAGTGTTGAAAAACCACTTTTCGCACTTGTGTTAGTGTTGAAAACCACTTTTCGCACTTGTGTTGGTGCAGGACACCACTTTTGCACTTGGATTAGTGTGGAAAAAACACTTTTCGCACTTGTGTTAGTGTTGAAAAACCACTTTTCGCACTTGTGTTAGTGTTGAAAAACCACTTTTCACACTTGTGTTGGTGCAGGAAACCACTTTTGCACTTGTATTAGTGTGGAAAAAACACTTTTCGCACTTGTGTTAGTGTTGAAAAACCACTTTTCGCACTTGTGTTAGTGTTGAAAAACCACTTTTCTCACTTGTGTTGGTGTTGAAAAAACACTTTTTGCACTTGTGATAGTGTTGAAAAACCACTTTTCGCACTTGTGTTGGTGTTGAAAAAACACTTTTTGCACTTGTGTTGGTGCAGGAAACCACTTTTGCACTTGTATTAGTGTGGAAAAAACACTTTTCGCACTTGTGATAGTGTTGAAAAACCACTTTTCGCACTTGTGTTAGTGTTGAAAAACCACTTTTCGCACTTGTGTTAGTGTTGAAAAACCACTTTTCGCACTTGTGTTGGTGCAGGAAACCACTTTTGCACTTGTATTAGTGTGGAAAAAACACTTTTTGCACTTGTGATATTGTTGAAAAACCACTTTTCGCACTTGTGTTAGTGTTGAAAAACCACTTTTCGCACTTGTGTTGGTGCAGGAAACCAATTTTGCGCTTGTATTAGTGTGGAAAAACCACTTTTCACACTTGTGTTGGTGCAGGAAACCACTTTTGCACTTGTATTAGTGTGGAAAAAACACTTTTTGCACTTGTGATATTGTTGAAAAACCACTTTTCACACTTGTGTTAGTGTTGAAAAACCACTTTTCGCACTTGTGTTGGTGCAGGAAACCACTTTTGCACTTGTATTAGTGTGGAAAAAACACTTTTTGCACTTGTGATAGTGTTGAAAAACCACTTTTCGCACTTGTTTTAGTGTTGAAAAACCACTTTTCGGACTTGCGTTGGTGCAGGAAACCACTTTTGCACTTGCATTAGTGTGGAAAAAACACTTTTTGCACTTGTGATATTGTTGAAAAACCACTTTTCACACTTGTGTTAGTGTAGAAAAACTACTTTTCACACTTGTGTTGGTGCAGGAAACCACTTTTGCACTTGTATTAGTGTGGAAAAAACACTTTTTGCACTTGTGATAGTGTTGAAAAACCACTTTTCGCACTTGTGTTAGTGTTGAAAAACCACTTTTCGCACTTGTGTTGGTGCAGGAAACCACTTTTGCACTTGTATTAGTGTGGAAAAAACACTTTTCGCACTTGTGTTAGTGTTGAAAAACCACTTTTCGCACTTGTGTTAGTGTTGAAAAACCACTTTTCGCACTTGTGTTAGTGTTAAAAAACCACTTTTTGCACTTGTGTTAGTGTTGAAAAACGACTTTTCGCACTTGTGTTGGTGCAGGAAACCACTTTTGCACTTGTAGTAGTGTGGAAAAAACACTTTTCGCATTTGTGTTAGTGTTGAAAAACCACTTTTGCACTTGTATTAGTGTGGAAAAACACTTTTTGCACTTGTGATAGTGTTGAAAAACCACTTTTCGCACTTGTGTTAGTGTTGAAAAACCACTTTTCGCACTTGTGTTAGTGTTGAAAAACCACTTTTCGCACTTGTGTTGGTGCAGGACACCACTTTTGCACTTGGATTAGTGTGGAAAAAACACTTTTCGCACTTGTGTTAGTGTTGAAAAACCACTTTTCGCACTTGTGTTAGTGTTGAAAAACCACTTTTCGCACTTGTGTTGGTGCAGGAAACCACTGTTGCACTTGTATAAGTGTGGAAAAAACACTTTTCGCACTTGTGTTGGTGTTGAAAAAACACTTTTTGCACTTGTGATAGTGTTGAAAAACCACTTTTCGCACTTGTGATAGTGTTGAAAAAACACTTTTCGCACTTGTGTTGGTGTTGAAAAACCACTTTTCACACTTGTGTTGGTGCAGGAAACCACTTTTGCACTTGTATTAGTGTGGAAAAAACACTTTTCGCACTTGTGTTAGTGTTGAAAAACCACTTTTCGCACTTGTGTTAGTGTTGAAAAACCACTTTTCTCACTTGTGTTGGTGTTGAAAAAACACTTTTTGCACTTGTGATAGTGTTGAAAAACCACTTTTCGCACTTGTGTTGGTGTTGAAAAAACACTTTTTGCACTTGTGTTGGTGCAGGAAACCACTTTTGCACTTGTATTAGTGTGGAAAAAACACTTTTCGCACTTGTGATAGTGTTGAAAAACCACTTTTCGCACTTGTGTTAGTGTTGAAAAACCACTTTTCGCACTTGTGTTAGTGTTGAAAAACCACTTTTCGCACTTGTGTTAGTGTTGAAAAACCACTTTTCGCACTTGTGTTGGTGCAGGAAACCAATTTTGCGCTTGTATTAGTGTGGAAAAACCACTTTTCACACTTGTGTTGGTGCAGGAAACCACTTTTGCACTTGTATTAGTGTGGAAAAAACACTTTTTGCACTTGTGATATTGTTGAAAAACCACTTTTCACACTTGTGTTAGTGTTGAAAAACCACTTTTCGCACTTGTGTTGGTGCAGGAAACCACTTTTGCACTTGTATTAGTGTGGAAAAAACACTTTTTGCACTTGTGATAGTGTTGAAAAACCACTTTTCGCACTTGTTTTAGTGTTGAAAAACCACTTTTCGGACTTGCGTTGGTGCAGGAAACCACTTTTGCACTTGCATTAGTGTGGAAAAAACACTTTTTGCACTTGTGATATTGTTGAAAAACCACTTTTCACACTTGTGTTAGTGTAGAAAAACTACTTTTCACACTTGTGTTGGTGCAGGAAACCACTTTTGCACTTGTATTAGTGTGGAAAAAACACTTTTTGCACTTGTGATAGTGTTGAAAAACCACTTTTCGCACTTGTGTTAGTGTTGAAAAACCACTTTTCGCACTTGCGTTGGTGCAGGAAACCACTTTTGCACTTGTATTAGTGTGGAAAAACCACTTTTCGTACTTGTGTTAGTGTTGAAAAACCACTTTTCGCACTTGTGTTAGTGTTGAAAAACCACTTTTCACACTTGTGTTGGTGCAGGAAACCACTTTTGCACTTGTATTAGTGTGGAAAAACCACTTTTCGCACTTGTGTTAGTGTTGAAAAACCACTTTTCGCAATTGTGTTAGTGTTGAAAAACCACTTTTCGCACTTGTGTTGGTGCAGGAAACCACTTTTGCACTTGTATTAGTGTGGAAAAAACACTTTTTGCACTTGTGATAGTGTTGAAAAACCACTTTTCGCACTTATGTTAGTGTTGAAAAACCATTTTTTGCACTTGTGTTAGTGTTGAAAAACCACTTTTCGCACTTGTGTTGGTGCAGGAAACCACTTTTGCACTTGTATTAGTGTGGAAAATACACTTTTCGCACTTGTGTTAGTGTTGAAAAACCACTTTTCGCACTTGTGTTAGTGTTGAAAAACACTTTTCGCACTTGTGTTAGTGTTAAAAAACCACTTTTTGCACTTGTGATAGTGTTGAAAAACGACTTTTCGCACTTGTGTTGGTGCAGGAAACCACTTTTGCACTTGTAGTAGTGTGGAAAAAGCACTTTTCGCATTTGTGTTAGTGTTGAAAAACCACTTTTGCACTTGTATTAGTGTGGAAAAACACTTTTTGCACTTGTGATAGTGTTGAAAAACCACTTTTCGCACTTGTGTTAGTGTTGAAAAACCACTTTTCGCACTTGTGTTAGTGTTGAAAAACCACTTTTCGCACTTGTGTTGGTGCAGGACACCACTTTTGCACTTGGATTAGTGTGGAAAAAACACTTTTCACACTTGTGTTAGTGTTGAAAAACCACTTTTCGCACTTGTGTTAGTGTTGAAAAACCACTTTTCGCACTTGTGTTGGTGCAGGAAACCACTGTTGCACTTGTATAAGTGTGGAAAAAACACTTTTCGCACTTGTGTTGGTGTTGAAAAAACACTTTTTGCACTTGTGATAGTGTTGAAAAACCACTTTTCGCACTTGTGATAGTGTTGAAAAAACACTTTTCGCACTTGTGTTGGTGTTGAAAAACCACTTTTCACACTTGTGTTGGTGCAGGAAACCACTTTTGCACTTGTATTAGTGTGGAAAAAACACTTTTCGCACTTGTGTTAGTGTTGAAAAACCACTTTTCGCACTTGTGTTAGTGTTGAAAAACCACTTTTCTCACTTGCGTTGGTGTTGAAAAAACACTTTTTGCACTTGTGATAGTGTTGAAAAACCACTTTTCGCACTTGTGTTGGTGTTGAAAAAACACTTTTTGCACTTGTGTTGGTGCAGGAAACCACTTTTGCACTTGTATTAGTGTGGAAAAAACACTTTTTGCACTTGTGATAGTGTTGAAAAACCACTTTTCGCACTTGTGTTAGTGTTGAAAAACCACTTTTCGCACTTGTGTTAGTGTTGAAAAACCACTTTTCGCACTTGTGTTGGTGCAGGAAACCACTTTTGCACTTGTATTAGTGTGGAAAAAACACTTTTTGCACTTGTGATATTGTTGAAAAACCACTTTTCGCACTTGTGTTAGTGTTGTAAAACCACTTTTCGCACTTGTGTTGGTGCAGGAAACCAATTTTGCACTTGTGTTAGTGTTGAAAAACGACTTTTCGCACTTGTGTTGGTGCAGGAAACCACTTTTGCACTTGTAGTAGTGTGGAAAAAACACTTTTCGCATTTGTGTTAGTGTTGAAAAACCACTTTTGCACTTGTATTAGTGTGGAAAAACACTTTTTGCACTTGTGATAGTGTTGAAAAACCACTTTTCGCACTTGTGTTAGTGTTGAAAAACCACTTTTCGCACTTGTGTTAGTGTTGAAAACCACTTTTCGCACTTGTGTTGGTGCAGGACACCACTTTTGCACTTGGATTAGTGTGGAAAAAACACTTTTCGCACTTGTGTTAGTGTTGAAAAACCACTTTTCGCACTTGTGTTAGTGTTGAAAAACCACTTTTCGCACTTGTGTTGGTGCAGGAAACCACTGTTGCACTTGTATAAGTGTGGAAAAAACACTTTTCGCACTTGTGTTGGTGTTGAAAAAACACTTTTTGCACTTGTGATAGTGTTGAAAAACCACTTTTCGCACTTGTGATAGTGTTGAAAAAACACTTTTCGCACTTGTGTTGGTGTTGAAAAACCACTTTTCACACTTGTGTTGGTGCAGGAAACCACTTTTGCACTTGTATTAGTGTGGAAAAAACACTTTTCGCACTTGTGTTAGTGTTGAAAAACCACTTTTCGCACTTGTGTTAGTGTTGAAAAACCACTTTTCTCACTTGTGTTGGTGCAGGAAATCACTTTTGCACTTGTATTAGTGTGGAAAAAACACTTTTTGCACTTGTGTTCGTGTTGAAAAACCACTTTTCGCACTTGTGTTAGTGTTGAAAAACCACTTTTCGCACTTGTGTTAGTGTTGAAAAACCACTTTTCGCACTTGTGTTGGTGCAGGAAACCACTTTTGCACTTGTATTAGTGTGGAAAAAACACTTTTCGCACTTGTGTTAGTGTTGAAAAACAACTTTTCGCACTTGTGTTAGTGTTGAAAAACCACTTTTCGCACTTGTGTTAGTGTTGAAAAACCACTTTTCGCACTTGTGTTGATGCAGGAAACCACTTTTGCACTTATATTAGTGTGGAAAAAACACTTTTTGCACTTGTGATATTGTTGAAAAACCACTTTTCGCACTTGTGTTACTGTTGAAAAACCACTTTTCGCACTTGTGTTGGTGCAGGAAACCACTTTTGCACTTGTATTAGTGTGGAAAAAACACTTTTTGCACTTGTGATAGTGTTGAAAAACCACTTTTCGCACTTGTGTTAGTGTTGAAAAATCACTTTTCGCACTTGTGTTGGTGCAGGAAACCACTTTTGCACTTGTATTAGTGTGGAAAAACCACCTTTCGCACTTGTGTTAGTGTTGAAAAACCACTTTTCGCACTTATGTTAGTGTTGAAAAACCACTTTTCGCACTTGTGTTAGTGTTGAAAAACTACTTTTCGCACTTGTGTTGGTGCAGGAAACCACTTTTGCACTTGTATTAGTGTGGAAAAAACACTTTTCGCACTTGTGTTAGTGTTGAAAAACCACTTTTCGCACTTGTGTTAGTGTTGAAAAACCACTTTTCGCACTTGTGTTAGTGTTGAAAAACCACTTTTCGCACTTGTGTTGGTGCAGGAAACCACTTTTGCCCTTGTATTAGTGTGGAAAAAACACTTTTTGCACTTGTGATAATGTTGAAAAACCACTTTTCGCACTTGTGTTAGTGTTGAAAAACCACTTTTCACACTTGTGTTGGTGCAGGAAATCACTTTTGCACTTGTATTAGTGTGGAAAAAACACGTTTCGCACTTGTGTTCGTGTTGAAAAACCACTTTTCGCACTTGTGTTGGTGCAGGAAACCACTTTTGCACTTGTATTAGTGTGGAAAAACCACTTTTTGCACTTGTGATATTGTTGAAAAACCACTTTTCGCACTTGTGTTAGTGTTGAAAAACCACTTTTCGCACATGTGTTGGTGCAGGAAACCACCTTTGCACTTGTATTAGTGTGGAAAAAACACTTTTTGCACTTGTGATAGTGTTGAAAAACCACTTTTCGCACTTGTGTTAGTGTTGAAAAACCACTTTTCGCACTTGCGTTGATGCAGGAAACCACTTTTGCACTTGTATTAGTGTGGAAAAACCACTTTTCGCACTTGTGTTTGTGTTGAAAAACCACTTTTCGCACTTGTGTTGGTGCAGGAAACCACTTTTGCACTTGTATTAGTGTGGAAAAAACACTTTTCGCACTTGTGTTAGTGTTGAAAAACCACTTTTCGCACTTGTGTTAGTGTTGAAAAACCACTTTTCGCACTTGTGTTAGTGTTAAAAAACCACTTTTTGCACTTGTGTTAGTGTTGAAAAACGACTTTTCGCACTTGTGTTGGTGCAGGAAACCACTTTTGCACTTGTAGTAGTGTGGAAAAAACACTTTTCGCATTTGTGTTAGTGTTGAAAAACCACTTTTGCACTTGTATTAGTGTGGAAAAACACTTTTTGCACTTGTGATAGTGTTGAAAAACCACTTTTCGCACTTGTGTTAGTGTTGAAAAACCACTTTTCGCACTTGTGTTAGTGTTGAAAACCACTTTTCGCACTTGTGTTGGTGCAGGACACCACTTTTGCACTTGGATTAGTGTGGAAAAAACACTTTTCGCACTTGTGTTAGTGTTGAAAAACCACTTTTCGCACTTGTGTTAGTGTTGAAAAACCACTTTTCGCACTTGTGTTGGTGCAGGAAACCACTGTTGCACTTGTATAAGTGTGGAAAAAACACTTTTCGCACTTGTGTTGGTGTTGAAAAAACACTTTTTGCACTTGTGATAGTGTTGAAAAACCACTTTTCGCACTTGTGATAGTGTTGAAAAAACACTTTTCGCACTTGTGTTGGTGTTGAAAAACCACTTTTCACACTTGTGTTGGTGCAGGAAACCACTTTTGCACTTGTATTAGTGTGGAAAAAACACTTTTCGCACTTGTGTTAGTGTTGAAAAACCACTTTTCGCACTTGTGTTAGTGTTGAAAAACCACTTTTCTCACTTGTGTTGGTGTTGAAAAAACACTTTTTGCACTTGTGATAGTGTTGAAAAACCACTTTTCGCACTTGTGTTGGTGTTGAAAAAACACTTTTTGCACTTGTGTTGGTGCAGGAAACCACTTTTGCACTTGTATTAGTGTGGAAAAAACACTTTTCGCACTTGTGATAGTGTTGAAAAACCACTTTTCGCACTTGTGTTAGTGTTGAAAAACCACTTTTCGCACTTGTGTTAGTGTTGAAAAACCACTTTTCGCACTTGTGTTGGTGCAGGAAACCACTTTTGCACTTGTATTAGTGTGGAAAAAACACTTTTTGCACTTGTGATATTGTTGAAAAACCACTTTTCGCACTTGTGTTAGTGTTGAAAAACCACTTTTCGCACTTGTGTTGGTGCAGGAAACCAATTTTGCGCTTGTATTAGTGTGGAAAAACCACTTTTCACACTTGTGTTGGTGCAGGAAACCACTTTTGCACTTGTATTAGTGTGGAAAAAACACTTTTTGCACTTGTGATATTGTTGAAAAACCACTTTTCACACTTGTGTTAGTGTTGAAAAACCACTTTTCGCACTTGTGTTGGTGCAGGAAACCACTTTTGCACTTGTATTAGTGTGGAAAAAACACTTTTTGCACTTGTGATAGTGTTGAAAAACCACTTTTCGCACTTGTTTTAGTGTTGAAAAACCACTTTTCGGACTTGCGTTGGTGCAGGAAACCACTTTTGCACTTGCATTAGTGTGGAAAAAACACTTTTTGCACTTGTGATATTGTTGAAAAACCACTTTTCACACTTGTGTTAGTGTAGAAAAACTACTTTTCACACTTGTGTTGGTGCAGGAAACCACTTTTGCACTTGTATTAGTGTGGAAAAAACACTTTTTGCACTTGTGATAGTGTTGAAAAACCACTTTTCGCACTTGTGTTAGTGTTGAAAAACCACTTTTCGCACTTGTGTTGGTGCAGGAAACCACTTTTGCACTTGTATTAGTGTGGAAAAAACACTTTTCGCACTTGTGTTAGTGTTGAAAAACCACTTTTCGCACTTGTGTTAGTGTTGAAAAACCACTTTTCGCACTTGTGTTAGTGTTAAAAAACCACTTTTTGCACTTGTGTTAGTGTTGAAAAACGACTTTTCGCACTTGTGTTGGTGCAGGAAACCACTTTTGCACTTGTAGTAGTGTGGAAAAAACACTTTTCGCATTTGTGTTAGTGTTGAAAAACCACTTTTGCACTTGTATTAGTGTGGAAAAACACTTTTTGCACTTGTGATAGTGTTGAAAAACCACTTTTCGCACTTGTGTTAGTGTTGAAAAACCACTTTTCGCACTTGTGTTAGTGTTGAAAAACCACTTTTCGCACTTGTGTTGGTGCAGGACACCACTTTTGCACTTGGATTAGTGTGGAAAAAACACTTTTCGCACTTGTGTTAGTGTTGAAAAACCACTTTTCGCACTTGTGTTAGTGTTGAAAAACCACTTTTCGCACTTGTGTTGGTGCAGGAAACCACTGTTGCACTTGTATAAGTGTGGAAAAAACACTTTTCGCACTTGTGTTGGTGTTGAAAAAACACTTTTTGCACTTGTGATAGTGTTGAAAAACCACTTTTCGCACTTGTGATAGTGTTGAAAAAACACTTTTCGCACTTGTGTTGGTGTTGAAAAACCACTTTTCACACTTGTGTTGGTGCAGGAAACCACTTTTGCACTTGTATTAGTGTGGAAAAAACACTTTTCGCACTTGTGTTAGTGTTGAAAAACCACTTTTCGCACTTGTGTTAGTGTTGAAAAACCACTTTTCTCACTTGTGTTGGTGTTGAAAAAACACTTTTTGCACTTGTGATAGTGTTGAAAAACCACTTTTCGCACTTGTGTTGGTGTTGAAAAAACACTTTTTGCACTTGTGTTGGTGCAGGAAACCACTTTTGCACTTGTATTAGTGTGGAAAAAACACTTTTCGCACTTGTGATAGTGTTGAAAAACCACTTTTCGCACTTGTGTTAGTGTTGAAAAACCACTTTTCGCACTTGTGTTAGTGTTGAAAAACCACTTTTCGCACTTGTGTTGGTGCAGGAAACCACTTTTGCACTTGTATTAGTTTGGAAAAAACACTTTTTGCACTTGTGATATTGTTGAAAAACCACTTTTCGCACTTGTGTTAGTGTTGAAAAACCACTTTTCGCACTTGTGTTGGTGCAGGAAACCAATTTTGCGCTTGTATTAGTGTGGAAAAACCACTTTTCACACTTGTGTTGGTGCAGGAAACCACTTTTGCACTTGTATTAGTGTGGAAAAAACACTTTTTGCACTTGTGATATTGTTGAAAAACCACTTTTCACACTTGTGTTAGTGTTGAAAAACCACTTTTCGCACTTGTGTTGGTGCAGGAAACCACTTTTGCACTTGTATTAGTGTGGAAAAAACACTTTTTGCACTTGTGATAGTGTTGAAAAACCACTTTTCGCACTTGTTTTAGTGTTGAAAAACCACTTTTCGGACTTGCGTTGGTGCAGGAAACCACTTTTGCACTTGCATTAGTGTGGAAAAAACACTTTTTGCACTTGTGATATTGTTGAAAAACCACTTTTCACACTTGTGTTAGTGTAGAAAAACTACTTTTCACACTTGTGTTGGTGCAGGAAACCACTTTTGCACTTGTATTAGTGTGGAAAAAACACTTTTTGCACTTGTGATAGTGTTGAAAAACCACTTTTCGCACTTGTGTTAGTGTTGAAAAACCACTTTTCGCACTTGCGTTGGTGCAGGAAACCACTTTTGCAGTTGTATTAGTGTGGAAAAACCACTTTTCGTACTTGTGTTAGTGTTGAAAAACCACTTTTCGCACTTGTGTTAGTGTTGAAAAACCACTTTTCACACTTGTGTTGGTGCAGGAAACCACTTTTGCACTTGTATTAGTGTGGAAAAACCACTTTTCGCACTTGTGTTAGTGTTGAAAAACAACTTTTCGCACTTGTGTTAGTGTTGAAAAACCACTTTTCGCACTTGTGTTGGTGCAGGAAACCACTTTTGCACTTGTATTAGTGTGGAAAAAACACTTTTCGCACTTGTATTAGTGTTGAAAAACAACTTTTCGCACTTGTGTTAGTGTTGAAAAACCACTTTTCGCACTTGTGTTGGTGCAGGAAACCACTTTTGCACTTGTATTAGTGTGGAAAAAACACTTTTCACACTTGTGTTAGTGTTGAAAAACCACTTTTCGCACTTGTGTTAGTGTTGAAAAACCACTTTTCGCACTTGTGTTAGTGTTGAAAAACCACTTTTCGCACTTGTGTTGGTGCAGGAAACCACTTTTGCACTTGTATTAGTGTGGAAAAAACCACTTTTTGCACTTGTGATAGTGTTGAAAAACCACTTTTCGCACTTGTGTTAGTGTTGAAAACCCACTTTTCGCACTTGCGTTGGTGCAGGAAACCACTTTTGCACTTGTATTAGTGTGGAAAAACCACTTTTCGCACTTGTGTTAGTGTTGAAAAACCACTTTTCGCACTTATGTTAGTGTTGAAAAACCACTTTTCGCACTTGTGTTAGTGTTGAAAAACCACTTTTCGCACTTGTGTTGGTGCAGGAAACCACTTTTGCACTTGTATTAGTGTGGAAAAAACACTTTTCGCACTTGTGATAGTGTTGAAAAACCACTTTTCGCACTTGTGTTAGTGTTGAAAAACCACTTTTCGCACTTGTGTTAGTGTTGAAAAACCACTTTTCGCACTTGTGTTGGTACAGGAAACCACTTTTGCACTTGTATTAGTGTGGAAAAAACACTTTTTGCACTTGTGATAATGTTGAAAAACCACTTTTCGCACTTGTGTTAGTGTTGAAAAACCACTTTTCACACTTGTGTTGGTGCAGGAAATCACTTTTGCACTTGTATTAGTGTGGAAAAAACACTTTTCGCACTTGTGTTCGTGTTGAAAAACCACTTTTCGCACTTGTGTTATTGTTGAAAAACCACTTTTCGCACTTGTGTTAGTGTTGAAAAACCACTTTTCGCACTTGTGTTGGTGCAGGAAACCACTTTTGCACTTGTATTAGTGTGGAAAAACACTTTTCGCACTTGTGTTAGTGTTGAAAAACAACTTTTCGCACTTGTGTTAGTGTTGAAAAACCACTTTTCGCACTTGTGTTGGTGCAGGAAACCACTTTTGCACTTGTATTAGTGTGGAAAAAACACTTTTCGCACTTGTGTTAGTGTTGAAAAACCACTTTTCGCACTTGTGTTAGTGTTGAAAAACCACTTTTTGCACTTGTGTTAGTGTTGAAAAACCACTTTTCGCACTTGTGTTGGTGCAGGAAACCACTTTTGCACTTGTATTAGTGTGGAAAAACCACTTTTTGCACTTGTGATATTGTTGAAAAACCACTTTTCGCACTTGTGTTAGTGTTGAAAAACCACTTTTCGCACTTGTGTTGGTGCAGGAAACCACTTTTGCACTTGTATTAGTGTGGAAAAAACACTTTTTGCACTTGTGATAGTGTTGAAAAACCACTTTTCGCACTTGTGTTAGTGTTGAAAACCCACTTTTCACACTTGCGTTGGTGCAGGAAACCACTTTTGCACTTGTATTAGTGTGGAAAAACCACTTTTCGCACTTGTGTTAGTGTTGAAAAACCACTTTTCGCACTTATGTTAGTGTTGAAAAACCACTTTTCGCACTTGTGTTAGTGTTGAAAAACCACTTTTCGCACTTGTGTTAGTGTTGAAAAACCACTTTTCGCACTTGTGTTGGTGCAGGAAACCACTTTTGCACTTGTATTAGTGTGGAAAAAACACTTTTTGCACTTGTGATAATGTTGAAAAACCACTTTTCGCACTTGTGTTAGTGTTGAAAAACCACTTTTCACACTTGTGTTGGTGCAGGAAATCACTTTTGCACTTGTATTAGTGTGGAAAAAACACTTTTCGCACTTGTGTTCGTGTTGAAAAACCACTTTTCGCACTTGTGTTAGTGTTGAAAAACCACTTTTCACACTTGTGTTAGTGTTGAAAAACCACTTTTCGCACTTGTGTTGGTGCAGGAAACCACTTTTGCACTTGTATTAGTGTGGAAAAAACACTTTTCGCACTTGTGTTAGTGTTGAAAAACAACTTTTCGCACTTGTGTTAGTGTTGAAAAACCACTTTTCGCACTTGTGTTGGTGCAGGAAACCACTTTTGCACTTGTATTAGTGTGGAAAAAACACTTTTCGCACTTGTGTTAGTGTTGAAAAACCACTTTTCGCACTTGTGTTAGTGTTGAAAAACCACTTTTCGCACTTGTGTTAGTGTTGAAAAACCACTTTTCGCACTTGTGTTGGTGCAGGAAACCACTTTTGCACTTGTATTAGTGTGGAAAACCCACTTTTTGCACTTGTGATATTGTTGAAAAACCACTTTTCGCACTTGTGTTAGTGTTGAAAAACCACTTTTCGCACTTGTGTTGGTGCAGGAAACCACTTTTGAACTTGTATTAGTGTGGAAAAACCACTTTTCGCACTTGTGTTAGTGTTGAAAAACCACTTTTCGCACTTATGTTAGTGTTGAAAAACCACTTTTCGCACTTGTGTTAGTGTTGAAAAACCACTTTTCGCACTTGTGTTGGTGCAGGAAACCACTTTTGCACTTGTATTAGTGTGGAAAAAACACTTTTCGCACTTGTGTTAGTGTTGAAAAACCACTTTTCGCACTTGTGTTAGTGTTGAAAAACCACTTTTCGCACTTGTGTTAGTGTTGAAAAACCACTTTTCGCACTTGTGTTGGTGCAGGAAACCACTTTTGCACTTGTATTAGTGTGGAAAAAACACTTTTTGCACTTGTGATAATGTTGAAAAACCACTTTTCGCACTTGTGTTAGTGTTGAAAAACCACTTTTCACACTTGTGTTGGTGCAGGAAATCACTTTTGCACTTGTATTAGTGTGGAAAAAATACTTTTCGCACTTGTGTTCGTGTTGAAAAACCACTTTTCGCACTTGTGTTAGTGTTGAAAAACCACTTTTCGCACTTGTGTTAGTGTTGAAAAACCACTTTTCGCACTTGTGTTGGTGCAGGAAACCACTTTTGCACTTGTATTAGTGTGGAAAAACCACTTTTTGCACTTGTGATATTGTTGAAAAACCACTTTTCGCACTTGTGTTAGTGTTGAAAAACCACTTTTCGCACTTGTGTTGGTGCAGGAAACCACTTTTGCACTTGTATTAGTGTGGAAAAAACACTTTTTGCACTTGTGATAGTGTTGAAAAACCACTTTTCGCACTTGTGTTAGTGTTGAAAACCCACTTTTCGCACTTGCGTTGGTGCAGGAAACCACTTTTGCACTTGTATTAGTGTGGAAAAACCACTTTTCGCACTTGTGTTAGTGTTGAAAAACCACTTTTCGCACTTATGTTAGTGTTGAAAAACCACTTTTCGCACTTGTGTTAGTGTTGAAAAACCACTTTTCGCACTTGTGTTGGTGCAGGAAACCACTTTTGCACTTGTATTAGTGTGGAAAAAACACTTTTCGCACTTGTGTTAGTGTTGAAAAACCACTTTTCGCACTTGTGTTAGTGTTGAAAAACCACTTTTCGCACTTGTGTTAGTGTTGAAAAACCACTTTTCGCACTTGTGTTAGTGTTGAAAAACCACTTTTCGCACTTGTGTTGGTGCAGGAAACCACTTTTGCACTTGTAGTAGTGTGGAAAAAACACTTTTCGCACTTGTGTTAGTGTTGAAAAACCACTTTTGCACTTGTATTAGTGTGGAAAAACACTTTTTGCACTTGTGATAGTGTTGAAAAACCACTTTTCGCACTTGTGTTAGTGTTGAAAAACCACTTTTCGCACTTGTGTTAGTGTTGGAAAACCACTTTTCGCACTTGTGTTGGTGCAGGAAACCACTGTTGCACTTGTATGTGTGGAAAAAACACTTTTCGCACTTGTGTTGGTGTTGAAAAAACACTTTTTGCACTTGTGATAGTGTTGAAAAACCACTTTTCGCACTTGTGATAGTGTTGAAAAAACACTTTTCGCACTTGTGTTGGTGTTGAAAAACCACTTTTCACACTTGTGTTGGTCCAGGAAACCACTTTTGCACTTGTATTAGTGTGGAAAAAACACTTTTCGCACTTGTGTTGGTGTTGAAAAACCACTTATCGTACTTGTGTTAGTGTTGAAAAACCACTTTTCGCACTTGTGTTGGTGTTGAAAAAACACTTTTTGCACTTGTGTTGGTGCAGGAAACCACTTTTGCACTTGTATTAGTGTGGAAAAAACTGTTTTCGCACTTGTTAGTATAGAAAAACCACTTTTAGCACTTGTGTTAGTGTTGATAAACCACTTTTGGCACTTGTTTTAGTGTTGAAAAACCACTTTTCGCACTTGTGTTGGTGCAGGAAACCACTTTTGCACTTGTATTAGTGTGGAAAAAACACTTTTTACACTTGTGGTATTGTTCAAAAACCACTTTTCGCAATTGTGTTAGTCTTGAAAAACCACTTTTCGCACTTGTGTTGGTGCAGGAAACCACTTTTGCACTTGTATTAGTGTGGAAAAAACACTTTTTGCACTTGTGATAATGTTGAAAAACCACTTTTCGCACTTGTGTTATTGTTGAAAAACCACTTTTCACACTTGTGTTGGTGCAGGAAATCACTTTTGCACTTGTATTAGTGTGGAAAAAACACTTTTCGCACTTGTGTTCGTGTTGAAAAACCACTTTTCGCACTTGTGTTAGTGTTGAAAAACCACTTTTCGCACTTGTGTTAGTGTTGAAAAACCACTTTTCGCACTTGTGTGGTGCAGGAAACCACTTTTGCACTTGTATTAGTGTGGAAAAAACACTTTTCGCACTTGTGTTAGTGTTGAAAAACAACTTTTCGCACTTGTGTTAGTGTTGAAAAACCACTTTTCGCACTTGTGTTAGTGTTGAAAAACCACTTTTCGCACTTGTGTTGGTGCAGGAAACCACTTTTGCACTTATATTAGTGTGGAAAAAACACTTTTTGCACTTGTGATATTGTTGAAAAACCACTTTTCGCACTTGTGTTACTGTTGAAAAACCACTTTTCGCACTTGTGTTGGTGCAGGAAACCACTTTTGCACTTGTATTAGTGTGGAAAAACCACTTTTTGCACTTGTGATATTGTTGAAAAACCACTTTTCGCACTTGTGTTAGTGTTGAAAAACCACTTTTCGCACTTGTGTTGGTGCAGGAAACCACTTTTGCACTTGTATTAGTGTGGAAAAAACACTTTTTGCACTTGTGATAGTGTTGAAAAACCACTTTTCGCACTTGTGTTAGTGTTGAAAACCCACTTTTCGCACTTGCGTTGGTGCAGGAAACCACTTTTGCACTTGTATTAGTGTGGAAAAACCACTTTTCGCACTTGTGTTAGTGTTGAAAAACCACTTTTCGCACTTATGTTAGTGTTGAAAAACCACTTTTCGCACTTGTGTTAGTGTTGAAAAACCACTTTTCGCACTTGTGTTAGTGTTGAAAAACCACTTTTCGCACTTGTGTTGGTGCAGGAAACCACTTTTGCACTTGTATTAGTGTGGAAAAAACACTTTTTGCACTTGTGATAATGTTGAAAAACCACTTTTCGCACTTGTGTTAGTGTTGAAAAACCACTTTTCACACTTGTGTTGGTGCAGGAAATCACTTTTGCACTTGTATTAGTGTGGAAAAAACACTTTTCGCACTTGTGTTCGTGTTGAAAAACCACTTTTCGCACTTGTGTTAGTGTTGAAAAACCACTTTTCACACTTGTGTTAGTGTTGAAAAACCACTTTTCGCACTTGTGTTGGTGCAGGAAACCACTTTTGCACTTGTATTAGTGTGGAAAAAACACTTTTCGCACTTGTGTTAGTGTTGAAAAACAACTTTTCGCACTTGTGTTAGTGTTGAAAAACCACTTTTCGCACTTGTGTTGGTGCAGGAAACCACTTTTGCACTTGTATTAGTGTGGAAAAAACACTTTTCGCACTTGTGTTAGTGTTGAAAAACCACTTTTCGCACTTGTGTTAGTGTTGAAAAACCACTTTTCGCACTTGTGTTAGTGTTGAAAAACCACTTTTCGCACTTGTGTTGGTGCAGGAAACCACTTTTGCACTTGTATTAGTGTGGAAAACCCACTTTTTGCACTTGTGATATTGTTGAAAAACCACTTTTCGCACTTGTGTTAGTGTTGAAAAACCACTTTTCGCACTTGTGTTGGTGCAGGAAACCACTTTTGAACTTGTATTAGTGTGGAAAAACCACTTTTCGCACTTGTGTTAGTGTTGAAAAACCACTTTTCGCACTTATGTTAGTGTTGAAAAACCACTTTTCGCACTTGTGTTAGTGTTGAAAAACCACTTTTCGCACTTGTGTTGGTGCAGGAAACCACTTTTGCACTTGTATTAGTGTGGAAAAAACACTTTTCGCACTTGTGTTAGTGTTGAAAAACCACTTTTCGCACTTGTGTTAGTGTTGAAAAACCACTTTTCGCACTTGTGTTAGTGTTGAAAAACCACTTTTCGCACTTGTGTTGGTGCAGGAAACCACTTTTGCACTTGTATTAGTGTGGAAAAAACACTTTTTGCACTTGTGATAATGTTGAAAAACCACTTTTCGCACTTGTGTTAGTGTTGAAAAACCACTTTTCACACTTGTGTTGGTGCAGGAAATCACTTTTGCACTTGTATTAGTGTGGAAAAAATACTTTTCGCACTTGTGTTCGTGTTGAAAAACCACTTTTCGCACTTGTGTTAGTGTTGAAAAACCACTTTTCGCACTTGTGTTAGTGTTGAAAAACCACTTTTCGCACTTGTGTTGGTGCAGGAAACCACTTTTGCACTTGTATTAGTGTGGAAAAACCACTTTTTGCACTTGTGATATTGTTGAAAAACCACTTTTCGCACTTGTGTTAGTGTTGAAAAACCACTTTTCGCACTTGTGTTGGTGCAGGAAACCACTTTTGCACTTGTATTAGTGTGGAAAAAACACTTTTTGCACTTGTGATAGTGTTGAAAAACCACTTTTCGCACTTGTGTTAGTGTTGAAAACCCACTTTTCGCACTTGCGTTGGTGCAGGAAACCACTTTTGCACTTGTATTAGTGTGGAAAAACCACTTTTCGCACTTGTGTTAGTGTTGAAAAACCACTTTTCGCACTTATGTTAGTGTTGAAAAACCACTTTTCGCACTTGTGTTAGTGTTGAAAAACCACTTTTCGCACTTGTGTTGGTGCAGGAAACCACTTTTGCACTTGTATTAGTGTGGAAAAAACACTTTTCGCACTTGTGTTAGTGTTGAAAAACCACTTTTCGCACTTGTGTTAGTGTTGAAAAACCACTTTTCGCACTTGTGTTAGTGTTGAAAAACCACTTTTCGCACTTGTGTTAGTGTTGAAAAACCACTTTTCGCACTTGTGTTGGTGCAGGAAACCACTTTTGCACTTGTAGTAGTGTGGAAAAAACACTTTTCGCACTTGTGTTAGTGTTGAAAAACCACTTTTGCACTTGTATTAGTGTGGAAAAACACTTTTTGCACTTGTGATAGTGTTGAAAAACCACTTTTCGCACTTGTGTTAGTGTTGAAAAACCACTTTTCGCACTTGTGTTAGTGTTGGAAAACCACTTTTCGCACTTGTGTTGGTGCAGGAAACCACTGTTGCACTTGTATGTGTGGAAAAAACACTTTTCGCACTTGTGTTGGTGTTGAAAAAACACTTTTTGCACTTGTGATAGTGTTGAAAAACCACTTTTCGCACTTGTGATAGTGTTGAAAAAACACTTTTCGCACTTGTGTTGGTGTTGAAAAACCACTTTTCACACTTGTGTTGGTCCAGGAAACC
>NW_027619378.1:0-44293 GCF_964187855.1 Myxine glutinosa
ACTTGTGTTAGTGTTGAAAAACCACTTTTCGCACTTGTGTTGGTGCAGGAAACCACTTTTGCACTTGTATTAGTGTGGAAAAAACACTTTTTGCACTTGTGATAGTGTTGAAAAACCACTTTTCGCACTTGTGTTAGTGTTGAAAAACCACTTTTCGCACTTGTGTTGGTACAGGAAACCACTTTTGCACTTGTATTAGTGTGGAAAAACCACTTTTCGCACTTGTGTTAGTGTTGAAAAACCACTTTTCGCACTTGTGTTAGTATTGAAAAATCACTTTTCGCACTTGTGTTGGTGCAGGGAACCACTTTTGCACTTGTATTAGTGAGGAAAAAACACTTTTTGCACTTGTGATAGTGTTGAAAAACCACTTTTCGCACTTGTGATAGTGTTGAAAAACCACATTTTGCACTTGTGTTAGTGTTGAAAAACCACTTTTCGCACTTGTATTGGTGCAGGAAACCACTTTTGCACTTGTATTAGTGTGGAAAAAACACTTTTTGCACTTGTGATAGTGTTGAAAAACCACTTTTTGCGCTTGTGTTAGTGTTGAAAAACCACTTTTTGCACTTGTGTTAGTGTTGAAAAACCACTTTTTGCACTTGTGTTGGTGCAGGAAACCACTTTTGCACTTGTATTATTGTGGAAAAAACACTTTTTGCACTTGTGATAGTGTTGAAAAACCACTTTTCGCACTTGTGTTAGTGTTGAAAAACCACTTTTTGCACTTGTGTTAGTGTTGAAAAACCACTTTTCGCACTTGTGTTGGTGCAGGAAACCACTTTTGCACTTGTATTAGTGTGGAAAAACCACTTTTCGCACTTGTGTTAGTGTTGAAAAACCACTTTTCGCACTTGTGTTAGTGTTGAAAAACCACTTTTCGCACTTGTGTTGGTGCAGGAAACCACTTTTGCACTTGTATTAGTGTGGAAAAAACACTTTTCAAACTTGTGTTATTGTTGAAAAACCACTTTTCGCACTTGTGTTAGTGTTGAAAAAACACTTTTCCCACTTGTGTTGGTGCAGGAAACCACTTTTGCACTTGTATTAGTGTGGAAAAAACACTTTTTGCACTTGTGATAGTGTTGAAAAACCACTTTTTGCACTTGTGTTGGTGCAGGAAACCACTTTTGCACTTGTATTAGTGTGGAAAAACCACTTTTCGCACTTGTGTTAGTGTTGAAAAACCACTTTTCGCACTTGTGTTAGTGTTGAAAAACCACTTTTCACACATGTGTTGGTGCAGGAAACCACTTTTGCACTTGTATTAGTGTGGAAAAAACACTTTTTGCACTTGTGATAGTGTTGAAATCCACTTTTCGCACTTGTGTTAGTGTTGAAAAAACACTTTTCGCACTTGTGTTAGTGTTGAAAAACCACTTTTCGCACTTGTGTTGGTGCAGGAAACCACTTTTGCACTTGTATTAGTGTGGAAAAAACACTTTTTGCACTTGTGATAGTGTTGAAAAACCACTTTTCGCACTTGTGTTAGTGTTGAAAAACCACTTTTTGCACTTGTGTTAGTGTTGAAAAACCACTTTTCGCACTTGTGTTGGTGCAGGAAACCACTTTTGCACTTGTATTAGTGTGGAAAAAACACTTTTTGCACTTGTGATAGTGTTGAAAAACCACTTTTCGCACTTGTGTTAGTGTTGAAAAACCACTTTTTGCACTTGTGTTAGTGTTGAAAAACCACTTTTTGCACTTGTGTTGGTGCAGGAAACCACTTTTGCACTTGTATTATTGTGGAAAAAACACTTTTGGCACTTGTGATAGTGTTGAAAAACCACTTTTCGCACTTGTGTTAGTGTTGAAAAACCACTTTTTGCACTTGTGTTAGTGTTGAAAAACCACTTTTCGCACTTGTGTTGGTGCAGGAAACCACTTTTGCACTTGCATTAGTGTGGAAAAACCACTTTTCGCACTTGTGTTAGTGTTGAAAAACCACTTTTCGCACTTGTGTTTGTGTTGAAAAACCACTTTTTGCACTTGTGTTGGTGCAGGAAACCACTTTTGCACTTGTATTAGTGTGGAAAAAACACTTTTCAAACTTGTGTTAGTGTTGAAAAACCACTTTTCGCACTTGTGTTAGTGTTGAAAAAACACTTTTCCCACCTGTGTTGGTGCAGGAAACCACTTTTGCACTTGTATTAGTGTGAAAAAACACTTTTTGCACTTGTGATAGTGTTGAAAAACCACTTTTTGCACTTGTGTTAGTGTTGAAAAACCACTTTTCGTACTTGTGTTGGTGCAGGAAACCACTTTTGCACTTGTAGTAGTGTGGAAAAACCACTTTTCGCACTTGTGTTAGTGTTGAAAAACCACTTTTCGCACTTGTGTTAGTGTTGAAAAACCACTTTTCGCACTTGTGTTGGTGCAGGAAACCACTTTTGCACTTGTATTAGTGTGGAAAAAACATTTTTTGCACTTGTGATAGTGTTGAAAAACCACTTTTCGCACTTGTGTTAGTGTTGAAAAACCACTTTTCGCACTTGTGTTAGTGTTGAAAAACCACTTTTCGCACTTGTGGTGGTGCAGGAAACCACTTTTGCACTTGTATTAGTGTGGAAAAAACACTTTTTGCACTTGTGATAGTGTTGAAAAACCACTTTTCGCACTTGTGTTAGTGTTGAAAAACCACTTTTCGCACTTGTGATGGTGCAGGAAACCACTTTTGCACTTGTATTAGTGTGGAAAAACCACTTTTCGCACTTGTGTTAGTGTTGAAAAACCACTTTTCGCACTTGTGTTAGTGTTGAAAAACCACTTTTCGCACTTGTGTTATTGTTGAAAAACCACTTTTCGCACTTGTGTTGGTGCAGGAAACCACTTTTGCACTTGTATTAGTGTGGAAAAAACACTTTTCGCACTTGTGTTTGTGTTGAAAAACCACTTTTCGCACTTGTGTTAGTGTTGAAAAACCACTTTTCGCACTTGTGTTGGTGCAGGAAACCACTTTTGCACGTGTATTAGTGTGGAAAAAACACTTTTTGCACTTGTGATAGTGTTGAAAAACCACTTTTCGCACTTGTGTTAGTGTTGAAAAACCACTTTTTGCACTTGTGTTAGTGTTGAAAAACCACTTTTTGCACTTGTGTTGGTGCAGGAAACCACTTTTGCACTTGTATTATTGTGGAAAAAACACTTTTTGCACTTGTGATAGTGTTGAAAAACCACTTTTCGCACTTGTGTTAGTGTTGAAAAACCACTTTTTGCACTTGTGTTAGTGTTGAAAAACCACTTTTCGCACTTGTGTTGGTGCAGGAAACCACTTTTGCACTTGCATTAGTGTGGAAAAACCACTTTTCGCACTTGTGTTAGTGTTGAAAAACCACTTTTCGCACTTGTGTTAGTGTTGAAAAACCACTTTTTGCACTTGTGTTGGTGCAGGAAACCACTTTTGCACTTGTATTAGTGTGGAAAAAACACTTTTCAAACTTGTGTTAGTGTTGAAAAACCACTTTTCGCACTTGTGTTAGTGTTGAAAAAACACTTTTCCCACTTGTGTTGGTGCAGGAAACCACTTTTGCACTTGTATTAGTGTGAAAAAACACTTTTTGCACTTGTGATAGTGTTGAAAAACCACTTTTTGCACTTGTGTTAGTGTTGAAAAACCACTTTTCGTACTTGTGTTGGTGCAGGAAACCACTTTTGCACTTGTAGTAGTGTGGAAAAACCACTTTTCGCACTTGTGTTAGTGTTGAAAAACCACTTTTCGCACTTGTGTTAGTGTTGAAAAACCACTTTTCGCACTTGTGTTGGTGCAGGAAACCACTTTTGCACTTGTATTAGTGTGGAAAAAACATTTTTTGCACTTGTGATAGTGTTGAAAAACCACTTTTCGCACTTGTGTTAGTGTTGAAAAACCACTTTTCGCACTTGTGTTAGTGTTGAAAAACCACTTTTCGCACTTGTGGTGGTGCAGGAAACCACTTTTGCACTTGTATTAGTGTGGAAAAAACACTTTTTGCACTTGTGATAGTGTTGAAAAACCACTTTTCGCACTTGTGTTAGTGTTGAAAAACCACTTTTCGCACTTGTGATGGTGCAGGAAACCACTTTTGCACTTGTATTAGTGTGGAAAAACCACTTTTCGCACTTGTGTTAGTGTTGAAAAACCACTTTTCGCACTTGTGTTAGTGTTGAAAAACCACTTTTCGCACTTGTGTTAGTGTTGAAAAACCACTTTTCGCACTTGTGTTGGTGCAGGAAACCACTTTTGCACTTGTATTAGTGTGGAAAAAACACTTTTCGCACTTGTGTTTGTGTTGAAAAACCACTTTTCGCACTTGTGTTAGTGTTGAAAAACCACTTTTCGCACTTGTGTTGGTGCAGGAAACCACTTTTGCACGTGTATTAGTGTGGAAAAAACACTTTTTGCACTTGTAATAGTGTTGAAAAACCACTTTTCGCACTTGTGTTAGTGTTGAAAAACCACTTTTCGCACTTGTGTTGGTGCAGGAAACCAGTTTTGCACTTGTATTAGTGTGGAAAAAACACTTTTTGCACTTGTGATAGTGTTGAAAAACCACTTTTCGCACTTGTGTTAGTGTTGAAAAACCACTTTTCGCACTTGTGTTGGTACAGGAAACCACTTTTGCACTTGTATTAGTGTGGAAAAACCACTTTTCGCACTTGTGTTAGTGTTGAAAAACCACTTTTCGCACTTGTGTTAGTGTTGAAAAATCACTTTTCGCACTTGTGTTGGTGCAGGGAACCACTTTTGCACTTGTATTAGTGTGGAAAAAACACTTTTTGCACTTGTGATACTGTTGAAAAACCACTTTTCGCATTTGTGTTAGTGTTGAAAAACCACTTTTCGCACTTGTGTTAGTGTTGAAAAACCACTTTTCACACTTGTGTTGGTGCAGGAAACCACTTTTGCACTTGTATTAGTGTGGAAAAACCACTTTTCGCACTTGTGTTAGTGTTGAAAAACCACTTTTCGCACTTGTGTTGGTGCAGGAAACCACTTTTGCACTTGTATTAGTGTGGAAAAAACACTTTTTGCACTTGTGATAGTGTTGAAAAACCACTTTTCGCACTTCTGTTAGTGTTGAAAAACCACTTTTCGCACTTGTGTTAGTGTTGAAAAACCACTTTTCGCACTTGTGTTGGTGCAGGGAACCACTTTTGCAGTTGTATTAGTGTGGAAAAAACACTTTTTGCACTTGTGATAGTGTTGAAAAACCACTTTTCGCACTTGTGTTAGTGTTGAAAAACCACTTTTCGCACTTGTGTTGGTGCAGGAAACCACTTTTGCACTTGTATTAGTGTGGAAAAAACACTTTTCACACTTGTGTTAGTGTTGAAAAACCACTTTTCGCACTTGTGTTAGTGTTGAAAAAACACTTTTCCCACTTGTGTTGGTGCAGGGAACCACTTTTGCACCTGTATTAGTGTGGAAAAAACACTTTTTGCACTTGCGATAGTGTTGAAAAACCACTTTCCGCACTTGTGTTAGTGTTGAAAAACCACTTTTCGTACTTGTGTTGGTGCAGGAAACCACTTTTGCACTTGTATTAGTGTGGAAAAACCACTTTTCGCACTTGTGTTAGTGTTGAAAAACCACCTTTGCACTTGTGTTAGTGTTGAAAAACCACTTTTCGCACTTGTGTTGGTGCAGGAAACCACTTTTGCACTTGTATTAGTGTGGAAAAAACACTTTTTGCACTTGTGATAGTGTTGAAAAACCACTTTTCGCACTTGTGTTAGTGTTGAAAAACCACTTTTCGCACTTGTAATAGTGTTGAAAAACCACTTTTCGCACTTGTGTTAGTGTTGAAAAACCACTTTTCGCACTTGTGTTGGTGCAGGAAACCAGTTTTGCACTTGTATTAGTGTGGAAAAAACACTTTTTGCACTTGTGATAGTGTTGAAAAACCACTTTTCGCACTTGTGTTAGTGTTGAAAAACCACTTTTCGCACTTGTGTTGGTACAGGAAACCACTTTTGCACTTGTATTAGTGTGGAAAAACCACTTTTCGCACTTGTGTTAGTGTTGAAAAACCACTTTTCGCACTTGTGTTAGTGTTGAAAAATCACTTTTCGCACTTGTGTTGGTGCAGGGAACCACTTTTGCACTTGTATTAGTGTGGAAAAAACACTTTTTGCACTTGTGATACTGTTGAAAAACCACTTTTCGCATTTGTGTTAGTGTTGAAAAACCACTTTTCGCACTTGTGTTAGTGTTGAAAAACCACTTTTCACACTTGTGTTGGTGCAGGAAACCACTTTTGCACTTGTATTAGTGTGGAAAAACCACTTTTCGCACTTGTGTTAGTGTTGAAAAACCACTTTTCGCACTTGTGTTGGTGCAGGAAACCACTTTTGCACTTGTATTAGTGTGGAAAAAACACTTTTTGCACTTGTGATAGTGTTGAAAAACCACTTTTCGCACTTCTGTTAGTGTTGAAAAACCACTTTTCGCACTTGTGTTAGTGTTGAAAAACCACTTTTCGCACTTGTGTTGGTGCAGGGAACCACTTTTGCAGTTGTATTAGTGTGGAAAAAACACTTTTTGCACTTGTGATAGTGTTGAAAAACCACTTTTCGCACTTGTGTTAGTGTTGAAAAACCACTTTTCGCACTTGTGTTGGTGCAGGAAACCACTTTTGCACTTGTATTAGTGTGGAAAAAACACTTTTCACACTTGTGTTAGTGTTGAAAAACCACTTTTCGCACTTGTGTTAGTGTTGAAAAAACACTTTTCCCACTTGTGTTGGTGCAGGGAACCACTTTTGCACCTGTATTAGTGTGGAAAAAACACTTTTTGCACTTGCGATAGTGTTGAAAAACCACTTTCCGCACTTGTGTTAGTGTTGAAAAACCACTTTTCGTACTTGTGTTGGTGCAGGAAACCACTTTTGCACTTGTATTAGTGTGGAAAAACCACTTTTCGCACTTGTGTTAGTGTTGAAAAACCACCTTTGCACTTGTGTTAGTGTTGAAAAACCACTTTTCGCACTTGTGTTGGTGCAGGAAACCACTTTTGCACTTGTATTAGTGTGGAAAAAACACTTTTTGCACTTGTGATAGTGTTGAAAAACCACTTTTCGCACTTGTGTTAGTGTTGAAAAACCACTTTTCGCACTTGTGTTAGTGTTGAAAAACCACTTTTCGCACTTGTGTTGGTGCAGGAAACCACTTTTGCACTTGTATTAGTGTGGAAAAAACACTTTTTGCACTTGTGATAGTGTTGAAAAACCACTTTTCGCACTTGTGATGGTGCAGGAAACCACTTTTGCACTTGTATTAGTGTGGAAAAACCACTTTTCGCACTTGTGATAGCGTTGAAAAACCACTTTACGCACTTGTATTAGTGAGGAAAAAACACTTTTTGCACTTGTGATAGTGTTGAAAAACCACTTTTTGCACTTGTGTTAGTGTTGAAAAACCACTTTTCGCACTTGTGTTAGTGTTGAAAAACCACTTTTCGCACTTGTGTTGGTGCAGGAAACCACTTTTGCACTTGTATTAGTGTGGAAAAAACATTTTTTGCACTTGTGATAGTGTTGAAAAACCACTTTTCGCACTTGTGTTAGTGTTGAAAAACCACTTTTCGCACTTGTGTTAGTGTTGAAAAACCACTTTTCGCACTTGTGGTGGTGCAGGAAACCACTTTTGCACTTGTATTAGTGTGGAAAAAACACTTTTTGCACTTGTGATAGTGTTGAAAAACCACTTTTCGCACTTGTGTTAGTGTTGAAAAACCACTTTTCGCACTTGTGATGGTGCAGGAAACCACTTTTGCACTTGTATTAGTGTGGAAAAACCACTTTTCGCACTTGTGTTAGTGTTGAAAAACCACTTTTCGCACTTGTGTTAGTGTTGAAAAACCACTTTTCGCACTTGTGTTAGTGTTGAAAAACCACTTTTCGCACTTGTGTTGGTGCAGGAAACCACTTTTGCACTTGTATTAGTGTGGAAAAAACACTTTTCGCACTTGTGTTTGTGTTGAAAAACCACTTTTCGCACTTGTGTTAGTGTTGAAAAACCACTTTTCGCACTTGTGTTGGTGCAGGAAACCACTTTTGCACGTGTATTAGTGTGGAAAAAACACTTTTTGCACTTGTGATAGTGTTGAAAAACCACTTTTCGCACTTGTGTTAGTGTTGAAAAACCACTTTTTGCACTTGTGTTAGTGTTGAAAAACCACTTTTTGCACTTGTGTTGGTGCAGGAAACCACTTTTGCACTTGTATTATTGTGGAAAAAACACTTTTTGCACTTGTGATAGTGTTGAAAAACCACTTTTCGCACTTGTGTTAGTGTTGAAAAACCACTTTTTGCACTTGTGTTAGTGTTGAAAAACCACTTTTCGCACTTGTGTTGGTGCAGGAAACCACTTTTGCACTTGCATTAGTGTGGAAAAACCACTTTTCGCACTTGTGTTAGTGTTGAAAAACCACTTTTCGCACTTGTGTTAGTGTTGAAAAACCACTTTTTGCACTTGTGTTGGTGCAGGAAACCACTTTTGCACTTGTATTAGTGTGGAAAAAACACTTTTCAAACTTGTGTTAGTGTTGAAAAACCACTTTTCGCACTTGTGTTAGTGTTGAAAAAACACTTTTCCCACTTGTGTTGGTGCAGGAAACCACTTTTGCACTTGTATTAGTGTGAAAAAACACTTTTTGCACTTGTGATAGTGTTGAAAAACCACTTTTTGCACTTGTGTTAGTGTTGAAAAACCACTTTTCGTACTTGTGTTGGTGCAGGAAACCACTTTTGCACTTGTAGTAGTGTGGAAAAACCACTTTTCGCACTTGTGTTAGTGTTGAAAAACCACTTTTCGCACTTGTGTTAGTGTTGAAAAACCACTTTTTGCACTTGTGTTGGTGCAGGAAACCACTTTTGCACTTGTATTAGTGTGGAAAAAACATTTTTTGCACTTGTGATAGTGTTGAAAAACCACTTTTCGCACTTGTGTTAGTGTTGAAAAACCACTTTTCGCACTTGTGTTAGTGTTGAAAAACCACTTTTCGCACTTGTGGTGGTGCAGGAAACCACTTTTGCACTTGTATTAGTGTGGAAAAAACACTTTTTGCACTTGTGATAGTGTTGAAAAACCACTTTTCGCACTTGTGTTAGTGTTGAAAAACCACTTTTCGCACTTGTGATGGTGCAGGAAACCACTTTTGCACTTGTATTAGTGTGGAAAAACCACTTTTCGCACTTGTGTTAGTGTTGAAAAACCACTTTTCGCACTTGTGTTAGTGTTGAAAAACCACTTTTCGCACTTGTGTTAGTGTTGAAAAACCACTTTTCGCACTTGTGTTGGTGCAGGAAACCACTTTTGCACTTGTATTAGTGTGGAAAAAACACTTTTCGCACTTGTGTTTGTGTTGAAAAACCACTTTTCGCACTTGTGTTAGTGTTGAAAAACCACTTTTCGCACTTGTGTTGGTGCAGGAAACCACTTTTGCACGTGTATTAGTGTGGAAAAAACACTTTTTGCACTTGTGATAGTGTTGAAAAACCACTTTTCGCACTTGTGTTAGTGTTGAAAAACCACTTTTCGCACTTGTGTTGGTGCAGGAAACCAGTTTTGCACTTGTATTAGTGTGGAAAAAACACTTTTTGCACTTGTGATAGTGTTGAAAAACCACTTTTCGCACTTGTGTTAGTGTTGAAAAACCACTTTTCGCACTTGTGTTGGTACAGGAAACCACTTTTGCACTTGTATTAGTGTGGAAAAACCACTTTTCGCACTTGTGTTAATGTTGAAAAACCACTTTTCGCACTTGTGTTAGTGTTGAAAAATCACTTTTCGCACTTGTGTTGGTGCAGGGAACCACTTTTGCACTTGTATTAGTGTGGAAAAAACACTTTTTGCACTTGTGATACTGTTGAAAAACCACTTTTCGCATTTGTGTTGGTGTTGAAAAACCACTTTTCGCACTTGTGTTAGTGTTGAAAAACCACTTTTCACACTTGTGTTGGTGCAGGAAACCACTTTTGCACTTGTATTAGTGTGGAAAAACCACTTTTCGCACTTGTGTTAGTGTTGAAAAACCACTTTTCGCACTTGTGTTGGTGCAGGAAACCACTTTTGCACTTGTATTAGTGTGGAAAAAACACTTTTTGCACTTGTGATAGTGTTGAAAAACCACTTTTCGCACTTCTGTTAGTGTTGAAAAACCACTTTTCGCACTTGTGTTAGTGTTGAAAAACCACTTTTCGCACTTGTGTTGGTGCAGGGAACCACTTTTGCAGTTGTATTAGTGTGGAAAAAACACTTTTTGCACTTGTGATAGTGTTGAAAAACCACTTTTCGCACTTGTGTTAGTGTTGAAAAACCACTTTTCGCACTTGTGTTGGTGCAGGAAACCACTTTTGCACTTGTATTAGTGTGGAAAAACCACTTTTCGCACTTGTGTTAGTGTTGAAAAACCACTTTTTGCACTTGTGTTGGTGCAGGAAACCATTTTTGCACTTGTATTAGTGTGGAAAAACCACTTTTCGCACTTGTGTTAGTGTTGAAAAACCACTTTTCGCACTTGTGTCAGTGTTGAAAAACCGCTTTTCACACTTGTGTTGGTGCAGGAAACCACTTTTGCACTTGTATTAGTGTGGAAAAAACACTTTTTGCACTTGTGATAGTGTTGAAATCCACTTTTCGCACTTGTGTTAGTGTTGAAAAACCACTTTTCGCACTTGTGTTAGTGTTGAAAAACCACTTTTCGCACTTGTGTTGGTGCAGGAAACCACTTTTGCACTTGTATTAGTGTGGAAAAAACACTTTTTGCACTTGTGATAGTGTTGAAAAACCACTTTTCGCACTTGTGTTAGTGTTGAAAAACCACTTTTTGCACTTGTGTTAGTGTTGAAAAACCACTTTTTGCACTTGTGTTGGTGCAGGAAACCACTTTTGCACTTGTATTATTATGGAAAAAACACTTTTTGCACTTGTGATAGTGTTGAAAAACCACTTTTCGCACTTGTGTTAGTGTTGAAAAACCACTTTTTGCACTTGTGTTGGTGCAGGAAACCACTTTTGCACGTGTATTAGTGTGGAAAAAACACTTTTTGCACTTGTGATAGTGTTGAAAAACCACTTTTCGCACTTGTGTTAGTGTTGAAAAACCACTTTTCGCACTTGTGTTGGTGCAGGAAACCACTTTTGCACTTGTATTAGTGTGGAAAAAACACTTTTTGCACTTGTGATAGTGTTGAAAAACCACTTTTCGCACTTGTGTTAGTGTTGAAAAACCACTTTTCGCACTTGTGTTGGTACAGGAAACCACTTTTGCACTTGTATTAGTGTGGAAAAACCACTTTTCGCACTTGTGTTAGTGTTGAAAAACCACTTTTCGCACTTGTGTTAGTATTGAAAAATCACTTTTCGCACTTGTGTTGGTGCAGGGAACCACTTTTGCACTTGTATTAGTGAGGAAAAAACACTTTTTGCACTTGTGATAGTGTTGAAAAACCACTTTTCGCACTTGTATTAGTGAGGAAAAAACACTTTTTGCACTTGTGATAGTGTTGAAAAACCACTTTTCGCTCTTGTGTTAGTGTTGAAAAACCACTTTTCGCACTTGTGTTGGTGCAGGAAACCACTTTTGCACTTGTATTAGTGTGGAAAAAAACACTTTTTGCACTTGTGATAGTGTTGAAAAACCACTTTTCGCACTTGTGTTAGTGTTGAAAAACCACTTTTTGCACTTGTGTTGGTGCAGGAAATCACTTTTGCACTTGTATTAGTGTGGAAAAACCACTTTTCGCAATTGTGTTAGTGTTGAAAAACCACTTTTCGCACTTGTGTTAGTGTTGAAAAACCACTTTTCGCACTTGTGTTGGTGCAGGAAACCACTTTTGCACTTGTATTATTGTGGAAAAAACACTTTTTGCACTTGTGATAGTGTTGAAAAACCACTTTTCGCACTTGTGTTAGTGTTGAAAAACCACTTTTTGCACTTGTGTTAGTGTTGAAAAACCACTTTTCGCACTTGTGTTGGTGCAGGAAACCACTTTTGCACTTGCATCAGTGCGGAAAAACCACTTTTCGCACTTGTGTTAGTGTTGAAAAACCACTTTTCGCACTTGTGTTAGTGTTGAAAAACCACTTTTTGCACTTGTGTTGGTGCAGGAAACCACTTTTGCACTTGTATTAGTGTGGAAAAAACACTTTTCAAACTTGTGTTAGTGTTGAAAAACCACTTTTCGCACTTGTGTTAGTGTTGAAAAAACACTTTTCCCACTTGTGTTGGTGCAGGAAACCACTTTTGCACTTGTATTAGTGTGGAAAAAACACTTTTTGCACTTGTGATAGTGTTGAAAAACCACTTTTTGCACTTGTGTTAGTGTTGAAAAACCACTTTTCGTACTTGTGTTGGTGCAGGAAACCACTTTTGCACTTGTAGTAGTGTGGAAAAACCACTTTTCGCACTTGTGTTAGTGTTGAAAAACCACTTTTCGCACTTGTGTTAGTGTTGAAAAACCACTTTTCGCACTTGTGTTGGTGCAGGAAACCACTTTTGCACTTGTATTAGTGTGGAAAAAACATTTTTTGCACTTGTGATAGTGTTGAAAAACCACTTTTCGCACTTGTGTTAGTGTTGAAAAACCACTTTTCGCACTTGTGTTAGTGTTGAAAAACCACTTTTCGCACTTGTGGTGGTGCAGGAAACCACTTTTGCACTTGTATTAGTGTGGAAAAAACACTTTTTGCACTTGTGATAGTGTTGAAAAACCACTTTTCGCACTTGTGTTAGTGTTGAAAAACCACTTTTTGCACTTGTGATGGTGCAGGAAACCACTTTTGCACTTGTATTAGTGTGGAAAAACCACTTTTCGCACTTGTGTTAGTGTTGAAAAACCACTTTTCGCACTTGTGTTAGTGTTGAAAAACCACTTTTCGCACTTGTGTTAGTGTTGAAAAACCACTTTTCGCACTTGTGTTGGTGCAGGAAACCACTTTTGCACTTGTATTAGTGTGGAAAAAACACTTTTCGCACTTGTGTTTGTGTTGAAAAACCACTTTTCGCACTTGTGTTAGTGTTGAAAAACCACTTTTCGCACTTGTGTTGGTGCAGGAAACCACTTTTGCACGTGTATTAGTGTGGAAAAAACACTTTTTGCACTTGTGATAGTGTTGAAAAACCACTTTTCGCACTTGTGTTAGTGTTGAAAAACCACTTTTCGCACTTGTGTTGGTGCAGGAAACCAGTTTTGCACTTGTATTAGTGTGGAAAAAACACTTTTTGCACTTGTGATAGTGTTGAAAAACCACTTTTCGCACTTGTGTTAGTGTTGAAAAACCACTTTTCGCACTTGTGTTGGTACAGGAAACCACTTTTGCACTTGTATTAGTGTGGAAAAACCACTTTTCGCACTTGTGTTAGTGTTGAAAAACCACTTTTCGCACTTGTGTTAGTGTTGAAAAATCACTTTTCGCACTTGTGTTGGTGCAGGGAACCACTTTTGCACTTGTATTAGTGTGGAAAAAACACTTTTTGCACTTGTGATACTGTTGAAAAACCACTTTTCGCATTTGTGTTGGTGTTGAAAAACCACTTTTCGCACTTGTGTTAGTGTTGAAAAACCACTTTTCACACTTGTGTTGGTGCAGGAAACCACTTTTGCACTTGTATTAGTGTGGAAAAACCACTTTTCGCACTTGTGTTAGTGTTGAAAAACCACTTTTCGCACTTGTGTTGGTGCAGGAAACCACTTTTGCACTTGTATTAGTGTGGAAAAAACACTTTTTGCACTTGTGATAGTGTTGAAAAACCACTTTTCGCACTTCTGTTAGTGTTGAAAAACCACTTTTCGCACTTGTGTTAGTGTTGAAAAACCACTTTTCGCACTTGTGTTGGTGCAGGGAACCACTTTTGCAGTTGTATTAGTGTGGAAAAAACACTTTTTGCACTTGTGATAGTGTTGAAAAACCACTTTTCGCACTTGTGTTAGTGTTGAAAAACCACTTTTCGCACTTGTGTTGGTGCAGGAAACCACTTTTGCACTTGTATTAGTGTGGAAAAACCACTTTTCGCACTTGTGTTAGTGTTGAAAAACCACTTTTTGCACTTGTGTTGGTGCAGGAAACCATTTTTGCACTTGTATTAGTGTGGAAAAACCACTTTTCGCACTTGTGTTAGTGTTGAAAAACCACTTTTCGCACTTGTGTCAGTGTTGAAAAACCGCTTTTCACACTTGTGTTGGTGCAGGAAACCACTTTTGCACTTGTATTAGTGTGGAAAAAACACTTTTTGCACTTGTGATAGTGTTGAAATCCACTTTTCGCACTTGTGTTAGTGTTGAAAAACCACTTTTCGCACTTGTGTTAGTGTTGAAAAACCACTTTTCGCACTTGTGTTGGTGCAGGAAACCACTTTTGCACTTGTATTAGTGTGGAAAAAACACTTTTTGCACTTGTGATAGTGTTGAAAAACCACTTTTCGCACTTGTGTTAGTGTTGAAAAACCACTTTTTGCACTTGTGTTAGTGTTGAAAAACCACTTTTTGCACTTGTGTTGGTGCAGGAAACCACTTTTGCACTTGTATTATTATGGAAAAAACACTTTTTGCACTTGTGATAGTGTTGAAAAACCACTTTTCGCACTTGTGTTAGTGTTGAAAAACCACTTTTTGCACTTGTGTTGGTGCAGGAAACCACTTTTGCACGTGTATTAGTGTGGAAAAAACACTTTTTGCACTTGTGATAGTGTTGAAAAACCACTTTTCGCACTTGTGTTAGTGTTGAAAAACCACTTTTCGCACTTGTGTTGGTGCAGGAAACCACTTTTGCACTTGTATTAGTGTGGAAAAAACACTTTTTGCACTTGTGATAGTGTTGAAAAACCACTTTTCGCACTTGTGTTAGTGTTGAAAAACCACTTTTCGCACTTGTGTTGGTACAGGAAACCACTTTTGCACTTGTATTAGTGTGGAAAAACCACTTTTCGCACTTGTGTTAGTGTTGAAAAACCACTTTTCGCACTTGTGTTAGTATTGAAAAATCACTTTTCGCACTTGTGTTGGTGCAGGGAACCACTTTTGCACTTGTATTAGTGAGGAAAAAACACTTTTTGCACTTGTGATAGTGTTGAAAAACCACTTTTCGCACTTGTGATAGTGTTGAAAAACCACATTTTGCACTTGTGTTAGTGTTGAAAAACCACTTTTCGCACTTGTATTGGTGCAGGAAACCACTTTTGCACTTGTATTAGTGTGGAAAAAACACTTTTTGCACTTGTGATAGTGTTGAAAAACCACTTTTTGCGCTTGTGTTAGTGTTGAAAAACCACTTTTTGCACTTGTGTTAGTGTTGAAAAACCACTTTTTGCACTTGTGTTGGTGCAGGAAACCACTTTTGCACTTGTATTATTGTGGAAAAAACACTTTTTGCACTTGTGATAGTGTTGAAAAACCACTTTTCGCACTTGTGTTAGTGTTGAAAAACCACTTTTTGCACTTGTGTTAGTGTTGAAAAACCACTTTTCGCACTTGTGTTGGTGCAGGAAACCACTTTTGCACTTGTATTAGTGTGGAAAAACCACTTTTCGCACTTGTGTTAGTGTTGAAAAACCACTTTTCGCACTTGTGTTAGTGTTGAAAAACCACTTTTCGCACTTGTGTTGGTGCAGGAAACCACTTTTGCACTTGTATTAGTGTGGAAAAAACACTTTTCAAACTTGTGTTATTGTTGAAAAACCACTTTTCGCACTTGTGTTAGTGTTGAAAAAACACTTTTCCCACTTGTGTTGGTGCAGGAAACCACTTTTGCACTTGTATTAGTGTGGAAAAAACACTTTTTGCACTTGTGATAGTGTTGAAAAACCACTTTTTGCACTTGTGTTGGTGCAGGAAACCACTTTTGCACTTGTATTAGTGTGGAAAAACCACTTTTCGCACTTGTGTTAGTGTTGAAAAACCACTTTTCGCACTTGTGTTAGTGTTGAAAAACCACTTTTCACACATGTGTTGGTGCAGGAAACCACTTTTGCACTTGTATTAGTGTGGAAAAAACACTTTTTGCACTTGTGATAGTGTTGAAATCCACTTTTCGCACTTGTGTTAGTGTTGAAAAAACACTTTTCGCACTTGTGTTAGTGTTGAAAAACCACTTTTCGCACTTGTGTTGGTGCAGGAAACCACTTTTGCACTTGTATTAGTGTGGAAAAAACACTTTTTGCACTTGTGATAGTGTTGAAAAACCACTTTTCGCACTTGTGTTAGTGTTGAAAAACCACTTTTTGCACTTGTGTTAGTGTTGAAAAACCACTTTTCGCACTTGTGTTGGTGCAGGAAACCACTTTTGCACTTGTATTAGTGTGGAAAAAACACTTTTTGCACTTGTGATAGTGTTGAAAAACCACTTTTCGCACTTGTGTTAGTGTTGAAAAACCACTTTTTGCACTTGTGTTAGTGTTGAAAAACCACTTTTTGCACTTGTGTTGGTGCAGGAAACCACTTTTGCACTTGTATTATTGTGGAAAAAACACTTTTGGCACTTGTGATAGTGTTGAAAAACCACTTTTCGCACTTGTGTTAGTGTTGAAAAACCACTTTTTGCACTTGTGTTAGTGTTGAAAAACCACTTTTCGCACTTGTGTTGGTGCAGGAAACCACTTTTGCACTTGCATTAGTGTGGAAAAACCACTTTTCGCACTTGTGTTAGTGTTGAAAAACCACTTTTCGCACTTGTGTTTGTGTTGAAAAACCACTTTTTGCACTTGTGTTGGTGCAGGAAACCACTTTTGCACTTGTATTAGTGTGGAAAAAACACTTTTCAAACTTGTGTTAGTGTTGAAAAACCACTTTTCGCACTTGTGTTAGTGTTGAAAAAACACTTTTCCCACCTGTGTTGGTGCAGGAAACCACTTTTGCACTTGTATTAGTGTGAAAAAACACTTTTTGCACTTGTGATAGTGTTGAAAAACCACTTTTTGCACTTGTGTTAGTGTTGAAAAACCACTTTTCGTACTTGTGTTGGTGCAGGAAACCACTTTTGCACTTGTAGTAGTGTGGAAAAACCACTTTTCGCACTTGTGTTAGTGTTGAAAAACCACTTTTCGCACTTGTGTTAGTGTTGAAAAACCACTTTTCGCACTTGTGTTGGTGCAGGAAACCACTTTTGCACTTGTATTAGTGTGGAAAAAACATTTTTTGCACTTGTGATAGTGTTGAAAAACCACTTTTCGCACTTGTGTTAGTGTTGAAAAACCACTTTTCGCACTTGTGTTAGTGTTGAAAAACCACTTTTCGCACTTGTGGTGGTGCAGGAAACCACTTTTGCACTTGTATTAGTGTGGAAAAAACACTTTTTGCACTTGTGATAGTGTTGAAAAACCACGTTTCGCACTTGTGTTAGTGTTGAAAAACCACTTTTCGCACTTGTGATGGTGCAGGAAACCACTTTTGCACTTGTATTAGTGTGGAAAAACCACTTTTCGCACTTGTGTTAGTGTTGAAAAACCACTTTTCGCACTTGTGTTAGTGTTGAAAAACCACTTTTCGCACTTGTGTTATTGTTGAAAAACCACTTTTCGCACTTGTGTTGGTGCAGGAAACCACTTTTGCACTTGTATTAGTGTGGAAAAAACACTTTTCGCACTTGTGTTTGTGTTGAAAAACCACTTTTCGCACTTGTGTTAGTGTTGAAAAACCACTTTTCGCACTTGTGTTGGTGCAGGAAACCACTTTTGCACGTGTATTAGTGTGGAAAAAACACTTTTTGCACTTGTGATAGTGTTGAAAAACCACTTTTCGCACTTGTGTTAGTGTTGAAAAACCACTTTTTGCACTTGTGTTAGTGTTGAAAAACCACTTTTTGCACTTGTGTTGGTGCAGGAAACCACTTTTGCACTTGTATTATTGTGGAAAAAACACTTTTTGCACTTGTGATAGTGTTGAAAAACCACTTTTCGCACTTGTGTTAGTGTTGAAAAACCACTTTTTGCACTTGTGTTAGTGTTGAAAAACCACTTTTCGCACTTGTGTTGGTGCAGGAAACCACTTTTGCACTTGCATTAGTGTGGAAAAACCACTTTTCGCACTTGTGTTAGTGTTGAAAAACCACTTTTCGCACTTGTGTTAGTGTTGAAAAACCACTTTTTGCACTTGTGTTGGTGCAGGAAACCACTTTTGCACTTGTATTAGTGTGGAAAAAACACTTTTCAAACTTGTGTTAGTGTTGAAAAACCACTTTTCGCACTTGTGTTAGTGTTGAAAAAACACTTTTCCCACTTGTGTTGGTGCAGGAAACCACTTTTGCACTTGTATTAGTGTGAAAAAACACTTTTTGCACTTGTGATAGTGTTGAAAAACCACTTTTTGCACTTGTGTTAGTGTTGAAAAACCACTTTTCGTACTTGTGTTGGTGCAGGAAACCACTTTTGCACTTGTAGTAGTGTGGAAAAACCACTTTTCGCACTTGTGTTAGTGTTGAAAAACCACTTTTCGCACTTGTGTTAGTGTTGAAAAACCACTTTTCGCACTTGTGTTGGTGCAGGAAACCACTTTTGCACTTGTATTAGTGTGGAAAAAACATTTTTTGCACTTGTGATAGTGTTGAAAAACCACTTTTCGCACTTGTGTTAGTGTTGAAAAACCACTTTTCGCACTTGTGTTAGTGTTGAAAAACCACTTTTCGCACTTGTGGTGGTGCAGGAAACCACTTTTGCACTTGTATTAGTGTGGAAAAAACACTTTTTGCACTTGTGATAGTGTTGAAAAACCACTTTTCGCACTTGTGTTAGTGTTGAAAAACCACTTTTCGCACTTGTGATGGTGCAGGAAACCACTTTTGCACTTGTATTAGTGTGGAAAAACCACTTTTCGCACTTGTGTTAGTGTTGAAAAACCACTTTTCGCACTTGTGTTAGTGTTGAAAAACCACTTTTCGCACTTGTGTTAGTGTTGAAAAACCACTTTTCGCACTTGTGTTGGTGCAGGAAACCACTTTTGCACTTGTATTAGTGTGGAAAAAACACTTTTCGCACTTGTGTTTGTGTTGAAAAACCACTTTTCGCACTTGTGTTAGTGTTGAAAAACCACTTTTCGCACTTGTGTTGGTGCAGGAAACCACTTTTGCACGTGTATTAGTGTGGAAAAAACACTTTTTGCACTTGTAATAGTGTTGAAAAACCACTTTTCGCACTTGTGTTAGTGTTGAAAAACCACTTTTCGCACTTGTGTTGGTGCAGGAAACCAGTTTTGCACTTGTATTAGTGTGGAAAAAACACTTTTTGCACTTGTGATAGTGTTGAAAAACCACTTTTCGCACTTGTGTTAGTGTTGAAAAACCACTTTTCGCACTTGTGTTGGTACAGGAAACCACTTTTGCACTTGTATTAGTGTGGAAAAACCACTTTTCGCACTTGTGTTAGTGTTGAAAAACCACTTTTCGCACTTGTGTTAGTGTTGAAAAATCACTTTTCGCACTTGTGTTGGTGCAGGGAACCACTTTTGCACTTGTATTAGTGTGGAAAAAACACTTTTTGCACTTGTGATACTGTTGAAAAACCACTTTTCGCATTTGTGTTAGTGTTGAAAAACCACTTTTCGCACTTGTGTTAGTGTTGAAAAACCACTTTTCACACTTGTGTTGGTGCAGGAAACCACTTTTGCACTTGTATTAGTGTGGAAAAACCACTTTTCGCACTTGTGTTAGTGTTGAAAAACCACTTTTCGCACTTGTGTTGGTGCAGGAAACCACTTTTGCACTTGTATTAGTGTGGAAAAAACACTTTTTGCACTTGTGATAGTGTTGAAAAACCACTTTTCGCACTTCTGTTAGTGTTGAAAAACCACTTTTCGCACTTGTGTTAGTGTTGAAAAACCACTTTTCGCACTTGTGTTGGTGCAGGGAACCACTTTTGCAGTTGTATTAGTGTGGAAAAAACACTTTTTGCACTTGTGATAGTGTTGAAAAACCACTTTTCGCACTTGTGTTAGTGTTGAAAAACCACTTTTCGCACTTGTGTTGGTGCAGGAAACCACTTTTGCACTTGTATTAGTGTGGAAAAAACACTTTTCACACTTGTGTTAGTGTTGAAAAACCACTTTTCGCACTTGTGTTAGTGTTGAAAAAACACTTTTCCCACTTGTGTTGGTGCAGGGAACCACTTTTGCACCTGTATTAGTGTGGAAAAAACACTTTTTGCACTTGCGATAGTGTTGAAAAACCACTTTCCGCACTTGTGTTAGTGTTGAAAAACCACTTTTCGTACTTGTGTTGGTGCAGGAAACCACTTTTGCACTTGTATTAGTGTGGAAAAACCACTTTTCGCACTTGTGTTAGTGTTGAAAAACCACCTTTGCACTTGTGTTAGTGTTGAAAAACCACTTTTCGCACTTGTGTTGGTGCAGGAAACCACTTTTGCACTTGTATTAGTGTGGAAAAAACACTTTTTGCACTTGTGATAGTGTTGAAAAACCACTTTTCGCACTTGTGTTAGTGTTGAAAAACCACTTTTCGCACTTGTGTTAGTGTTGAAAAACCACTTTTCGCACTTGTGTTGGTGCAGGAAACCACTTTTGCACTTGTATTAGTGTGGAAAAAACACTTTTTGCACTTGTGATAGTGTTGAAAAACCACTTTTCGCACTTGTGATGGTGCAGGAAACCACTTTTGCACTTGTATTAGTGTGGAAAAACCACTTTTCGCACTTGTGATAGCGTTGAAAAACCACTTTACGCACTTGTATTAGTGAGGAAAAAACACTTTTTGCACTTGTGATAGTGTTGAAAAACCACTTTTTGCACTTGTGTTAGTGTTGAAAAACCACTTTTCGCACTTGTGTTAGTGTTGAAAAACCACTTTTCGCACTTGTGTTGGTGCAGGAAACCACTTTTGCACTTGTATTAGTGTGGAAAAAACATTTTTTGCACTTGTGATAGTGTTGAAAAACCACTTTTCGCACTTGTGTTAGTGTTGAAAAACCACTTTTCGCACTTGTGTTAGTGTTGAAAAACCACTTTTCGCACTTGTGGTGGTGCAGGAAACCACTTTTGCACTTGTATTAGTGTGGAAAAAACACTTTTTGCACTTGTGATAGTGTTGAAAAACCACTTTTCGCACTTGTGTTAGTGTTGAAAAACCACTTTTCGCACTTGTGATGGTGCAGGAAACCACTTTTGCACTTGTATTAGTGTGGAAAAACCACTTTTCGCACTTGTGTTAGTGTTGAAAAACCACTTTTCGCACTTGTGTTAGTGTTGAAAAACCACTTTTCGCACTTGTGTTAGTGTTGAAAAACCACTTTTCGCACTTGTGTTGGTGCAGGAAACCACTTTTGCACTTGTATTAGTGTGGAAAAAACACTTTTCGCACTTGTGTTTGTGTTGAAAAACCACTTTTCGCACTTGTGTTAGTGTTGAAAAACCACTTTTCGCACTTGTGTTGGTGCAGGAAACCACTTTTGCACGTGTATTAGTGTGGAAAAAACACTTTTTGCACTTGTGATAGTGTTGAAAAACCACTTTTCGCACTTGTGTTAGTGTTGAAAAACCACTTTTTGCACTTGTGTTAGTGTTGAAAAACCACTTTTTGCACTTGTGTTGGTGCAGGAAACCACTTTTGCACTTGTATTATTGTGGAAAAAACACTTTTTGCACTTGTGATAGTGTTGAAAAACCACTTTTCGCACTTGTGTTAGTGTTGAAAAACCACTTTTTGCACTTGTGTTAGTGTTGAAAAACCACTTTTCGCACTTGTGTTGGTGCAGGAAACCACTTTTGCACTTGCATTAGTGTGGAAAAACCACTTTTCGCACTTGTGTTAGTGTTGAAAAACCACTTTTCGCACTTGTGTTAGTGTTGAAAAACCACTTTTTGCACTTGTGTTGGTGCAGGAAACCACTTTTGCACTTGTATTAGTGTGGAAAAAACACTTTTCAAACTTGTGTTAGTGTTGAAAAACCACTTTTCGCACTTGTGTTAGTGTTGAAAAAACACTTTTCCCACTTGTGTTGGTGCAGGAAACCACTTTTGCACTTGTATTAGTGTGAAAAAACACTTTTTGCACTTGTGATAGTGTTGAAAAACCACTTTTTGCACTTGTGTTAGTGTTGAAAAACCACTTTTCGTACTTGTGTTGGTGCAGGAAACCACTTTTGCACTTGTAGTAGTGTGGAAAAACCACTTTTCGCACTTGTGTTAGTGTTGAAAAACCACTTTTCGCACTTGTGTTAGTGTTGAAAAACCACTTTTTGCACTTGTGTTGGTGCAGGAAACCACTTTTGCACTTGTATTAGTGTGGAAAAAACATTTTTTGCACTTGTGATAGTGTTGAAAAACCACTTTTCGCACTTGTGTTAGTGTTGAAAAACCACTTTTCGCACTTGTGTTAGTGTTGAAAAACCACTTTTCGCACTTGTGGTGGTGCAGGAAACCACTTTTGCACTTGTATTAGTGTGGAAAAAACACTTTTTGCACTTGTGATAGTGTTGAAAAACCACTTTTCGCACTTGTGTTAGTGTTGAAAAACCACTTTTCGCACTTGTGATGGTGCAGGAAACCACTTTTGCACTTGTATTAGTGTGGAAAAACCACTTTTCGCACTTGTGTTAGTGTTGAAAAACCACTTTTCGCACTTGTGTTAGTGTTGAAAAACCACTTTTCGCACTTGTGTTAGTGTTGAAAAACCACTTTTCGCACTTGTGTTGGTGCAGGAAACCACTTTTGCACTTGTATTAGTGTGGAAAAAACACTTTTCGCACTTGTGTTTGTGTTGAAAAACCACTTTTCGCACTTGTGTTAGTGTTGAAAAACCACTTTTCGCACTTGTGTTGGTGCAGGAAACCACTTTTGCACGTGTATTAGTGTGGAAAAAACACTTTTTGCACTTGTGATAGTGTTGAAAAACCACTTTTCGCACTTGTGTTAGTGTTGAAAAACCACTTTTCGCACTTGTGTTGGTGCAGGAAACCAGTTTTGCACTTGTATTAGTGTGGAAAAAACACTTTTTGCACTTGTGATAGTGTTGAAAAACCACTTTTCGCACTTGTGTTAGTGTTGAAAAACCACTTTTCGCACTTGTGTTGGTACAGGAAACCACTTTTGCACTTGTATTAGTGTGGAAAAACCACTTTTCGCACTTGTGTTAGTGTTGAAAAACCACTTTTCGCACTTGCGTTAGTGTTGAAAAATCACTTTTCGCACTTGTGTTGGTGAGGGAACCACTTTTGCACTTGTATTAGTGTGGAAAAAACACTTTTTGCACTTGTGATACTGTTGAAAAACCACTTTTCGCACTTGTGTTAGTGTTGAAAAACCACTTTTCGCACTTGTGTTGGTGCAGGAAACCACTTTTGCACTTGTATTAGTGTGGAAAAAACATTTTTTGCACTTGTGATAGTGTTGAAAAACCACTTTTCGCACTTGTGTTAGTGTTGAAAAACCACTTTTCGCACTTGTGTTAGTGTTGAAAAACCACTTTTCGCACTTGTGGTGGTGCAGGAAACCACTTTTGCACTTGTATTAGTGTGGAAAAAACACTTTTTGCACTTGTGATAGTGTTGAAAAACCACGTTTCGCACTTGTGTTAGTGTTGAAAAACCACTTTTCGCACTTGTGATGGTGCAGGAAACCACTTTTGCACTTGTATTAGTGTGGAAAAACCACTTTTCGCACTTGTGTTAGTGTTGAAAAACCACTTTTCGCACTTGTGTTAGTGTTGAAAAACCACTTTTCGCACTTGTGTTATTGTTGAAAAACCACTTTTCGCACTTGTGTTGGTGCAGGAAACCACTTTTGCACTTGTATTAGTGTGGAAAAAACACTTTTCGCACTTGTGTTTGTGTTGAAAAACCACTTTTCGCACTTGTGTTAGTGTTGAAAAACCACTTTTCGCACTTGTGTTGGTGCAGGAAACCACTTTTGCACGTGTATTAGTGTGGAAAAAACACTTTTTGCACTTGTGATAGTGTTGAAAAACCACTTTTCGCACTTGTGTTAGTGTTGAAAAACCACTTTTTGCACTTGTGTTAGTGTTGAAAAACCACTTTTTGCACTTGTGTTGGTGCAGGAAACCACTTTTGCACTTGTATTATTGTGGAAAAAACACTTTTTGCACTTGTGATAGTGTTGAAAAACCACTTTTCGCACTTGTGTTAGTGTTGAAAAACCACTTTTTGCACTTGTGTTAGTGTTGAAAAACCACTTTTCGCACTTGTGTTGGTGCAGGAAACCACTTTTGCACTTGCATTAGTGTGGAAAAACCACATTTCGCACTTGTGTTAGTGTTGAAAAACCACTTTTCGCACTTGTGTTAGTGTTGAAAAACCACTTTTTGCACTTGTGTTGGTGCAGGAAACCACTTTTGCACTTGTATTAGTGTGGAAAAAACACTTTTCAAACTTGTGTTAGTGTTGAAAAACCACTTTTCGCACTTGTGTTAGTGTTGAAAAAACACTTTTCCCACTTGTGTTGGTGCAGGAAACCACTTTTGCACTTGTATTAGTGTGAAAAAACACTTTTTGCACTTGTGATAGTGTTGAAAAACCACTTTTTGCACTTGTGTTAGTGTTGAAAAACCACTTTTCGTACTTGTGTTGGTGCAGGAAACCACTTTTGCACTTGTAGTAGTGTGGAAAAACCACTTTTCGCACTTGTGTTAGTGTTGAAAAACCACTTTTCGCACTTGTGTTAGTGTTGAAAAACCACTTTTCGCACTTGTGTTGGTGCAGGAAACCACTTTTGCACTTGTATTAGTGTGGAAAAAACATTTTTTGCACTTGTGATAGTGTTGAAAAACCACTTTTCGCACTTGTGTTAGTGTTGAAAAACCACTTTTCGCACTTGTGTTAGTGTTGAAAAACCACTTTTCGCACTTGTGGTGGTGCAGGAAACCACTTTTGCACTTGTATTAGTGTGGAAAAAACACTTTTTGCACTTGTGATAGTGTTGAAAAACCACTTTTCGCACTTGTGTTAGTGTTGAAAAACCACTTTTCGCACTTGTGATGGTGCAGGAAACCACTTTTGCACTTGTATTAGTGTGGAAAAACCACTTTTCGCACTTGTGTTAGTGTTGAAAAACCACTTTTCGCACTTGTGTTAGTGTTGAAAAACCACTTTTCGCACTTGTGTTAGTGTTGAAAAACCACTTTTCGCACTTGTGTTGGTGCAGGAAACCACTTTTGCACTTGTATTAGTGTGGAAAAAACACTTTTCGCACTTGTGTTTGTGTTGAAAAACCACTTTTCGCACTTGTGTTAGTGTTGAAAAACCACTTTTCGCACTTGTGTTGGTGCAGGAAACCACTTTTGCACGTGTATTAGTGTGGAAAAAACACTTTTTGCACTTGTAATAGTGTTGAAAAACCACTTTTCGCACTTGTGTTAGTGTTGAAAAACCACTTTTCGCACTTGTGTTGGTGCAGGAAACCAGTTTTGCACTTGTATTAGTGTGGAAAAAACACTTTTTGCACTTGTGATAGTGTTGAAAAACCACTTTTCGCACTTGTGTTAGTGTTGAAAAACCACTTTTCGCACTTGTGTTGGTACAGGAAACCACTTTTGCACTTGTATTAGTGTGGAAAAACCACTTTTCGCACTTGTGTTAGTGTTGAAAAACCACTTTTCGCACTTGTGTTAGTGTTGAAAAATCACTTTTCGCACTTGTGTTGGTGCAGGGAACCACTTTTGCACTTGTATTAGTGTGGAAAAAACACTTTTTGCACTTGTGATACTGTTGAAAAACCACTTTTCGCATTTGTGTTAGTGTTGAAAAACCACTTTTCGCACTTGTGTTAGTGTTGAAAAACCACTTTTCACACTTGTGTTGGTGCAGGAAACCACTTTTGCACTTGTATTAGTGTGGAAAAACCACTTTTCGCACTTGTGTTAGTGTTGAAAAACCACTTTTCGCACTTGTGTTGGTGCAGGAAACCACTTTTGCACTTGTATTAGTGTGGAAAAAACACTTTTTGCACTTGTGATAGTGTTGAAAAACCACTTTTCGCACTTCTGTTAGTGTTGAAAAACCACTTTTCGCACTTGTGTTAGTGTTGAAAAACCACTTTTCGCACTTGTGTTGGTGCAGGGAACCACTTTTGCAGTTGTATTAGTGTGGAAAAAACACTTTTTGCACTTGTGATAGTGTTGAAAAACCACTTTTCGCACTTGTGTTAGTGTTGAAAAACCACTTTTCGCACTTGTGTTGGTGCAGGAAACCACTTTTGCACTTGTATTAGTGTGGAAAAAACACTTTTCACACTTGTGTTAGTGTTGAAAAACCACTTTTCGCACTTGTGTTAGTGTTGAAAAAACACTTTTCCCACTTGTGTTGGTGCAGGGAACCACTTTTGCACCTGTATTAGTGTGGAAAAAACACTTTTTGCACTTGCGATAGTGTTGAAAAACCACTTTCCGCACTTGTGTTAGTGTTGAAAAACCACTTTTCGTACTTGTGTTGGTGCAGGAAACCACTTTTGCACTTGTATTAGTGTGGAAAAACCACTTTTCGCACTTGTGTTAGTGTTGAAAAACCACCTTTGCACTTGTGTTAGTGTTGAAAAACCACTTTTCGCACTTGTGTTGGTGCAGGAAACCACTTTTGCACTTGTATTAGTGTGGAAAAAACACTTTTTGCACTTGTGATAGTGTTGAAAAACCACTTTTCGCACTTGTGTTAGTGTTGAAAAACCACTTTTCGCACTTGTGTTAGTGTTGAAAAACCACTTTTCGCACTTGTGTTGGTGCAGGAAACCACTTTTGCACTTGTATTAGTGTGGAAAAAACACTTTTTGCACTTGTGATAGTGTTGAAAAACCACTTTTCGCACTTGTGATGGTGCAGGAAACCACTTTTGCACTTGTATTAGTGTGGAAAAACCACTTTTCGCACTTGTGATAGCGTTGAAAAACCACTTTACGCACTTGTATTAGTGAGGAAAAAACACTTTTTGCACTTGTGATAGTGTTGAAAAACCACTTTTTGCACTTGTGTTAGTGTTGAAAAACCACTTTTCGCACTTGTGTTAGTGTTGAAAAACCACTTTTCGCACTTGTGTTGGTGCAGGAAACCACTTTTGCACTTGTATTAGTGTGGAAAAAACATTTTTTGCACTTGTGATAGTGTTGAAAAACCACTTTTCGCACTTGTGTTAGTGTTGAAAAACCACTTTTCGCACTTGTGTTAGTGTTGAAAAACCACTTTTCGCACTTGTGGTGGTGCAGGAAACCACTTTTGCACTTGTATTAGTGTGGAAAAAACACTTTTTGCACTTGTGATAGTGTTGAAAAACCACTTTTCGCACTTGTGTTAGTGTTGAAAAACCACTTTTCGCACTTGTGATGGTGCAGGAAACCACTTTTGCACTTGTATTAGTGTGGAAAAACCACTTTTCGCACTTGTGTTAGTGTTGAAAAACCACTTTTCGCACTTGTGTTAGTGTTGAAAAACCACTTTTCGCACTTGTGTTAGTGTTGAAAAACCACTTTTCGCACTTGTGTTGGTGCAGGAAACCACTTTTGCACTTGTATTAGTGTGGAAAAAACACTTTTCGCACTTGTGTTTGTGTTGAAAAACCACTTTTCGCACTTGTGTTAGTGTTGAAAAACCACTTTTCGCACTTGTGTTGGTGCAGGAAACCACTTTTGCACGTGTATTAGTGTGGAAAAAACACTTTTTGCACTTGTGATAGTGTTGAAAAACCACTTTTCGCACTTGTGTTAGTGTTGAAAAACCACTTTTTGCACTTGTGTTAGTGTTGAAAAACCACTTTTTGCACTTGTGTTGGTGCAGGAAACCACTTTTGCACTTGTATTATTGTGGAAAAAACACTTTTTGCACTTGTGATAGTGTTGAAAAACCACTTTTCGCACTTGTGTTAGTGTTGAAAAACCACTTTTTGCACTTGTGTTAGTGTTGAAAAACCACTTTTCGCACTTGTGTTGGTGCAGGAAACCACTTTTGCACTTGCATTAGTGTGGAAAAACCACTTTTCGCACTTGTGTTAGTGTTGAAAAACCACTTTTCGCACTTGTGTTAGTGTTGAAAAACCACTTTTTGCACTTGTGTTGGTGCAGGAAACCACTTTTGCACTTGTATTAGTGTGGAAAAAACACTTTTCAAACTTGTGTTAGTGTTGAAAAACCACTTTTCGCACTTGTGTTAGTGTTGAAAAAACACTTTTCCCACTTGTGTTGGTGCAGGAAACCACTTTTGCACTTGTATTAGTGTGAAAAAACACTTTTTGCACTTGTGATAGTGTTGAAAAACCACTTTTTGCACTTGTGTTAGTGTTGAAAAACCACTTTTCGTACTTGTGTTGGTGCAGGAAACCACTTTTGCACTTGTAGTAGTGTGGAAAAACCACTTTTCGCACTTGTGTTAGTGTTGAAAAACCACTTTTCGCACTTGTGTTAGTGTTGAAAAACCACTTTTTGCACTTGTGTTGGTGCAGGAAACCACTTTTGCACTTGTATTAGTGTGGAAAAAACATTTTTTGCACTTGTGATAGTGTTGAAAAACCACTTTTCGCACTTGTGTTAGTGTTGAAAAACCACTTTTCGCACTTGTGTTAGTGTTGAAAAACCACTTTTCGCACTTGTGGTGGTGCAGGAAACCACTTTTGCACTTGTATTAGTGTGGAAAAAACACTTTTTGCACTTGTGATAGTGTTGAAAAACCACTTTTCGCACTTGTGTTAGTGTTGAAAAACCACTTTTCGCACTTGTGATGGTGCAGGAAACCACTTTTGCACTTGTATTAGTGTGGAAAAACCACTTTTCGCACTTGTGTTAGTGTTGAAAAACCACTTTTCGCACTTGTGTTAGTGTTGAAAAACCACTTTTCGCACTTGTGTTAGTGTTGAAAAACCACTTTTCGCACTTGTGTTGGTGCAGGAAACCACTTTTGCACTTGTATTAGTGTGGAAAAAACACTTTTCGCACTTGTGTTTGTGTTGAAAAACCACTTTTCGCACTTGTGTTAGTGTTGAAAAACCACTTTTCGCACTTGTGTTGGTGCAGGAAACCACTTTTGCACGTGTATTAGTGTGGAAAAAACACTTTTTGCACTTGTGATAGTGTTGAAAAACCACTTTTCGCACTTGTGTTAGTGTTGAAAAACCACTTTTCGCACTTGTGTTGGTGCAGGAAACCAGTTTTGCACTTGTATTAGTGTGGAAAAAACACTTTTTGCACTTGTGATAGTGTTGAAAAACCACTTTTCGCACTTGTGTTAGTGTTGAAAAACCACTTTTCGCACTTGTGTTGGTACAGGAAACCACTTTTGCACTTGTATTAGTGTGGAAAAACCACTTTTCGCACTTGTGTTAGTGTTGAAAAACCACTTTTCGCACTTGCGTTAGTGTTGAAAAATCACTTTTCGCACTTGTGTTGGTGAGGGAACCACTTTTGCACTTGTATTAGTGTGGAAAAAACACTTTTTGCACTTGTGATACTGTTGAAAAACCACTTTTCGCATTTGTGTTAGTGTTGAAAAACCACTTTTCGCACTTGTGTTAGTGTTGAAAAACCACTTTTCACACTTGTGTTGGTGCAGGAAACCACTTTTGCACTTGTATTAGTGTGGAAAAAACACTTTTTGCACTTGTGATAGTGTTGAAAAACCACTTTTCGCACTTGTGTTAGTGTTGAAAAACCACTTTTCGCACTTGTGTTGGTGCAGGAAACCACTTTTGCACTTGTATTAGTGTGGAAAAAACACTTTTCACACTTGTGTTAGTGTTGAAAAACCACTTTTCGCACTTGTGTTAGTGTTGAAAAAACACTTTTCCCACTTGTGTTGGTGCAGGGAACCACTTTTGCACCTGTATTAGTGTGGAAAAAACACTTTTTGCACTTGTGATAGTGTTGAAAAACCACTTTCCGCACTTGTGTTAGTGTTGAAAAACCACTTTTCGTACTTGTGTTGGTGCAGGAAACCACTTTTGCACTTGTATTAGTGTGGAAAAACCACTTTTCGCACTTGTGTTAGTGTTGAAAAACCACCTTTGCACTTGTGTTAGTGTTGAAAAACCACTTTTCGCACTTGTGTTGGTGCAGGAAACCACTTTTGCACTTGTATTAGTGTGGAAAAAACACTTTTTGCACTTGTGATAGTGTTGAAAAACCACTTTTCGCACTTGTGTTAGTGTTGAAAAACCACTTTTCGCACTTGTGTTAGTATTGAAAAACCACTTTTCGCACTTGTGTTGGTGCAGGAAACCACTTTTGCACTTGTATTAGTGTGGAAAAAACACTTTTTGCACTTGTGATAGTGTTGAAAAACCACTTTTCGCACTTGTGGTGGTGCAGGAAACCACTTTTGCACTTGTATTAGTGTGGAAAAACCACTTTTCGCACTTGTGATAGCGTTGAAAAACCACTTTACGCACTTGTATTAGTGAGGAAAAAACACTTTTTGCACTTGTGATAGTGTTGAAAAACCACTTTTCGCACTTGTGTTAGTGTTGAAAAACCACTTTTCGCACTTGTGTTGGTGCAGGAAACCACTTTTGCACTTGTATTAGTGTGGTAAAAACACTTTTTGCACTTGTGATAGTGTTGAAAAACCACTTTTCGCACATGTGTTAGTGTTGAAAAACCACTTTTTGCACTTGTGTTGGTGCAGGAAACCATTTTTGCACTTGTATTAGTGTGGAAAAACCACTTTTCGCACTTGTGTTAGTGTTGAAAAACCACTTTTCGCACTTGTGTCAGTGTTGAAAAACCGCTTTTCACACTTGTGTTGGTGCAGGAAACCACTTTTGCACTTGTATTAGTGTGGAAAAAACACTTTTTGCACTTGTGATAGTGTTGAAATCCACTTTTCGCACTTGTGTCAGTGTTGAAAAACCGCTTTTCACACTTGTGTTGGTGCAGGAAACCACTTTTGCACTTGTATTAGTGTGGAAAAAACACTTTTTGCACTTGTGATAGTGTTGAAAAACCACTTTTCGCACTTGTGTTAGTGTTGAAAAACCACTTTTTGCACTTGTGTTAGTGTTGAAAAACCACTTTTTGCACTTGTGTTGGTGCAGGAAACCACTTTTGCACTTGTATTATTATGGAAAAAACACTTTTTGCACTTGTGATAGTGTTGAAAAACCACTTTTCGCACTTGTGTTAGTGTTGAAAAACCACTTTTTGCACTTGTGTTGGTGCAGGAAACCACTTTTGCACGTGTATTAGTGTGGAAAAAACACTTTTTGCACTTGTGATAGTGTTGAAAAACCACTTTTCGCACTTGTGTTAGTGTTGAAAAACCACTTTTCGCACTTGTGTTGGTGCAGGAAACCACTTTTGCACTTGTATTAGTGTGGAAAAAACACTTTTTGCACTTGTGATAGTGTTGAAAAACCACTTTTCGCACTTGTGTTAGTGTTGAAAAACCACTTTTCGCACTTGTGTTGGTACAGGAAACCACTTTTGCACTTGTATTAGTGTGGAAAAACCACTTTTCGCACTTGTGTTAGTGTTGAAAAACCACTTTTCGCACTTGTGTTAGTATTGAAAAATCACTTTTCGCACTTGTGTTGGTGCAGGGAACCACTTTTGCACTTGTATTAGTGAGGAAAAAACACTTTTTGCACTTGTGATAGTGTTGAAAAACCACTTTTCGCACTTGTATTAGTGAGGAAAAAACACTTTTTGCACTTGTGATAGTGTTGAAAAACCACTTTTCGCACTTGTGTTAGTGTTGAAAAACCACTTTTCGCACTTGTGTTGGTGCAGGAAACCACTTTTGCACTTGTATTAGTGTGGAAAAAACACTTTTTGCACTTGTGATAGTGTTGAAAAACCACTTTTCGCACTTGTGTTAGTGTTGAAAAACCACTTTTTGCACTTGTGTTGGTGCAGGAAATCACTTTTGCACTTGTATTAGTGTGGAAAAACCACTTTTCGCAATTGTGTTAGTGTTGAAAAACCACTTTTCGCACTTGTGTTAGTGTTGAAAAACCACTTTTCGCACTTGTGTTGGTGCAGGAAACCACTTTTGCACTTGTATTAGTGTGGAAAAAACACTTTTTGCACTTGTGATAGTGTTGAAAAACCACTTTTCGCACTTGTGATAGTGTTGAAAAACCACTTTTTGCACTTGTGTTAGTGTTGAAAAACCACTTTTCGCACTTGTATTGGTGCAGGAAACCACTTTTGCACTTGTATTAGTGTGGAAAAAACACTTTTTGCACTTGTGATAGTGTTGAAAAACCACTTTTCGCACTTGTGATGGTGCAGGAAACCACTTTTGCACTTGTATTAGTGTGGAAAAACCACTTTTCGCACTTGTGATAGCGTTGAAAAACCACTTTACGCACTTGTATTAGTGAGGAAAAAACACTTTTTGCACTTGTGATAGTGTTGAAAAACCACTTTTCGCACTTGTGTTAGTGTTGAAAAACCACTTTTCGCACTTGTGTTGGTGCAGGAAACCACTTTTGCACTTGTATTAGTGTGGTAAAAACACTTTTTGCACTTGTGATAGTGTTGAAAAACCACTTTTCGCACATGTGTTAGTGTTGAAAAACCACTTTTTGCACTTGTGTTGGTGCAGGAAACCATTTTTGCACTTGTATTAGTGTGGAAAAACCACTTTTCGCACTTGTGTTAGTGTTGAAAAACCACTTTTCGCACTTGTGTCAGTGTTGAAAAACCGCTTTTCACACTTGTGTTGGTGCAGGAAACCACTTTTGCACTTGTATTAGTGTGGAAAAAACACTTTTTGCACTTGTGATAGTGTTGAAATCCACTTTTCGCACTTGTGTTAGTGTTGAAAAACCACTTTTCGCACTTGTGTTAGTGTTGAAAAACCACTTTTCGCACTTGTGTTGGTGCAGGAAACCACTTTTGCACTTGTATTAGTGTGGAAAAAACACTTTTTGCACTTGTGATAGTGTTGAAAAACCACTTTTCGCACTTGTGTTAGTGTTGAAAAACCACTTTTTGCACTTGTGTTAGTGTTGAAAAACCACTTTTTGCACTTGTGTTGGTGCAGGAAACCACTTTTGCACTTGTATTATTATGGAAAAAACACTTTTTGCACTTGTGATAGTGTTGAAAAACTACTTTTCGCACTTGTGTTAGTGTTGAAAAACCACTTTTTGCACTTGTGTTGGTGCAGGAAACCACTTTTGCACGTGTATTAGTGTGGAAAAAACACTTTTTGCACTTGTGATAGTGTTGAAAAACCACTTTTCGCACTTGTGTTAGTGTTGAAAAACCACTTTTCGCACTTGTGTTGGTGCAGGAAACCACTTTTGCACTTGTATTAGTGTGGAAAAAACACTTTTTGCACTTGTGATAGTGTTGAAAAACCACTTTTCGCACTTGTGTTAGTGTTGAAAAACCACTTTTCGCACTTGTGTTGGTACAGGAAACCACTTTTGCACTTGTATTAGTGTGGAAAAACCACTTTTCGCACTTGTGTTAGTGTTGAAAAACCACTTTTCGCACTTGTGTTAGTATTGAAAAATCACTTTTCGCACTTGTGTTGGTGCAGGGAACCACTTTTGCACTTGTACTAGTGAGGAAAAAACACTTTTTGCACTTGTGATAGTGTTGAAATACCACTTTTCGCACTTGTATTAGTGAGGAAAAAACACTTTTTGCACTTGTGATAGTGTTGAAAAACCACTTTTCGCACTTGTGTTAGTGTTGAAAAACCACTTTTCGCACTTGTGTTGGTGCAGGAAACCACTTTTGCACTTGTATTAGTGTGGAAAAAACACTTTTTGCACTTGTGATAGTGTTGAAAAACCACTTTTCGCACTTGTGTTAGTGTTGAAAAACCACTTTTTGCACTTGTGTTGGTGCAGGAAATCACTTTTGCACTTGTATTAGTGTGGAAAAACCACTTTTCGCAATTGTGTTAGTGTTGAAAAACCACTTTTCGCACTTGTGTTAGTGTTGAAAAACCACTTTTCGCACTTGTGTTGGTGCAGGAAACCACTTTTGCACTTGTATTAGTGTGGAAAAAACACTTTTTGCACTTGTGATAGTGTTGAAAAACCACTTTTCGCACTTGTGATAGTGTTGAAAAACCACTTTTTGCACTTGTGTTAGTGTTGAAAAACCACTTTTCGCACTTGTATTGGTGCAGGAAACCACTTTTGCACTTGTATTAGTGTGGAAAAAACACTTTTTGCACTTGTGATAGTGTTGAAAAACCACTTTTCGCACTTGTGTTAGTGTTGAAAAACCACTTTTTGCACTTGTGTTAGTGTTGAAAAACCACTTTTTGCACTTGTGTTGGTGCAGGAAACCACTTTTGCACTTGTATTATTGTGGAAAAAACACTTTTTGCACTTGTGATAGTGTTGAAAAACCACTTTTCGCACTTGTGTTAGTGTTGAAAAACCACTTTTTGCACTTGTGTTAGTGTTGAAAAACCACTTTTCGCACTTGTGTTGGTGCAGGAAACCACTTTTGCACTTGTATTAGTGTGGAAAAAACACTTTTTGCACTTGTGATAGTGTTGAAAAACCACTTTTCGCACTTGTGTTAGTGTTGAAAAACCACTTTTCGCACCTGTGTTAGTGTTGAAAAACCACTTTTCGCACTTGTGTTGGTGCAGGAAACCACTTTTGCACTTGTATTAGTGTGGAAAAAACACTTTTCAAACTTGTGTTATTGTTGAAAAACCACTTTTCGCACTTGTGTTAGTGTTGAAAAAACACTTTTCCCACTTGTGTTGGTGCAGGAAACCACTTTTGCACTTGTATTAGTGTGGAAAAAACACTTTTTGCACTTGTGATAGTGTTGAAAAACCACTTTTTGCACTTGTGTTAGTGTTGAAAAACCACTTTTCGTACTTGTGTTGGTGCAGGAAACCACTTTTGCACTTGTAGTAGTGTGGAAAAACCACTTTTCGCACTTGTGTTAATGTTGAAAAACCACTTTTCGCACTTGTGTTAGTGTTGAAAAACCACTTTTCGCACTTGTGTTGGTGCAGGAAACCACTTTTGCACTTGTATTAGTGTGGAAAAAACACTTTTTGCACTTGTGATAGTGTTGAAAAACCACTTTTCGCACTTGTGTTAGTGTTGAAAAACCACTTTTCGCACTTGTGTTAGTGTTGAAAAATCACTTTTCGCACTTGTGGTGGTGCAGGAAACCACTTTTGCACTTGTATTAGTGTGGAAAAACACTTTTTGCACTTGTGATAGTGTTGAAAAACCACTTTTCGCACTTGTGTTAGTGTTGAAAAACCACTTTTCGCACTTGTGATGGTGCAGGAAACCACTTTTGCACTTGTATTAGTGTGGAAAAACCACTTTTCGCACTTGTGTTAGTGTTGAAAAACCACTTTTCACACTTGTGTTAGTGTTGAAAAACCACTTTTCGCACTTGTGTTAGTGTTGAAAAACCACTTTTCGCACTTGTGTTGGTGCAGGAAACCACTTTTGCACTTGTATTAGTGTGGAAAAAACACTTTTCGCACTTGTGTTTGTGTTGAAAAACCACTTTTCGCACTTGTGTTAGTGTTGAAAAACCACTTTTCGCACTTGTGTTAGTGTTGAAAAACCACTTTTCGCACTTGTGTTGGTGCAGGAAACCACTTTTGCACGTGTATTAGTGTGGAAAAAACACTTTTTGCACTTGTGATAGTGTTGAAAAACCACTTTTCGCACTTGTGTTCGTGTTGAAAAACCACTTTTCGCACTTGTGTTGGTGCAGGAAACCAGTTTTGCACTTGTCTTAGTGTGGAAAAAACACTTTTTGCACTTGTGATAGTGTTGAAAAACCACTTTTCGCACTTGTGTTAGTGTTGAAAAACCACTTTTCGCACTTGTGTTGGTACAGGAAACCACTTTTGCACTTGTATTAGTGTGGAAAAACCACTTTTCGCACTTGTGTTAGTGTTGAAAAATCACTTTTCGCACTTGTGTTAGTGTTGAAAAATCACTTTTCGCACTTGTGTTGGTGCAGGGAACCACTTTTGCACTTGTATTAGTGTGGAAAAAACACTTTTTGCACTTGTGATACTGTTGAAAAACCACTTTTCGCATTTGTGTTAGTGTTGAAAAACCACTTTTCGCACTTGTGTTAGTGTTGAAAAACCACTTTTCACACTTGTGTTGGTGCAGGAAACCACTTTTGCACTTGTATTAGTGTGGAAAAACCACTTTTCGCACTTGTGTTAGTGTTGAAAAACCACTTTTCGCACTTGTGTTAGTGTTGAAAAACCACTTTTCGCACTTGTGTTGGTGCAGGAAACCACTTTTGCACTTGTATTAGTGTGGAAAAAACACTTTTTGCACTTGTGATAGTGTTTAAAAACCACTTTTCGCACTTCTGTTAGTGTTGAAAAACCACTTTTCGCACTTGTGTTAGTGTTGAAAAACCACTTTTCGCACTTGTGTTGGTGCAGGGAACCACTTTTGCAGTTGTATTAGTGTGGAAAAAACACTTTTTGCACTTGTGATAGTGTTGAAAAACCACTTTTCGCACTTGTGTTAGTGTTGAAAAACCACTTTTCGCACTTGTGTTAGTGTTGAAAAACCACTTTTCGCACTTGTGTTGGTGCAGGAAACCACTTTTGCACTTGTATTAGTGTGGAAAAAACACTTTTTGCACTTGTGATAGTGTTGAAAAACCACTTTTCGCACTTGTGTTAGTGTTGAAAAACCACTTTTTGCACTTGTGTTAGTGTTGAAAAACCACTTTTTGCACTTGTGTTGGTGCAGGAAACCACTTTTGCACTTGTATTATTATGGAAAAAACACTTTTTGCACTTGTGATAGTGTTGAAAAACTACTTTTCGCACTTGTGTTAGTGTTGAAAAACCACTTTTTGCACTTGTGTTGGTGCAGGAAACCACTTTTGCACGTGTATTAGTGTGGAAAAAACACTTTTTGCACTTGTGATAGTGTTGAAAAACCACTTTTCGCACTTGTGTTAGTGTTGAAAAACCACTTTTCGCACTTGTGTTGGTGCAGGAAACCACTTTTGCACTTGTATTAGTGTGGAAAAAACACTTTTTGCACTTGTGATAGTGTTGAAAAACCACTTTTCGCACTTGTGTTAGTGTTGAAAAACCACTTTTCGCACTTGTGTTGGTACAGGAAACCACTTTTGCACTTGTATTAGTGTGGAAAAACCACTTTTCGCACTTGTGTTAGTGTTGAAAAACCACTTTTCGCACTTGTGTTAGTATTGAAAAATCACTTTTCGCACTTGTGTTGGTGCAGGGAACCACTTTTGCACTTGTACTAGTGAGGAAAAAACACTTTTTGCACTTGTGATAGTGTTGAAAAACCACTTTTCGCACTTGTATTAGTGAGGAAAAAACACTTTTTGCACTTGTGATAGTGTTGAAAAACCACTTTTCGCACTTGTGTTAGTGTTGAAAAACCACTTTTCGCACTTGTGTTGGTGCAGGAAACCACTTTTGCACTTGTATTAGTGTGGAAAAAACACTTTTTGCACTTGTGATAGTGTTGAAAAACCACTTTTCGCACTTGTGTTAGTGTTGAAAAACCACTTTTTGCACTTGTGTTGGTGCAGGAAATCACTTTTGCACTTGTATTAGTGTGGAAAAACCACTTTTCGCAATTGTGTTAGTGTTGAAAAACCACTTTTCGCACTTGTGTTAGTGTTGAAAAACCACTTTTCGCACTTGTGTTGGTGCAGGAAACCACTTTTGCACTTGTATTAGTGTGGAAAAAACACTTTTTGCACTTGTGATAGTGTTGAAAAACCACTTTTCGCACTTGTGATAGTGTTGAAAAACCACTTTTTGCACTTGTGTTAGTGTTGAAAAACCACTTTTCGCACTTGTATTGGTGCAGGAAACCACTTTTGCACTTGTATTAGTGTGGAAAAAACACTTTTTGCACTTGTGATAGTGTTGAAAAACCACTTTTCGCACTTGTGTTAGTGTTGAAAAACCACTTTTTGCACTTGTGTTAGTGTTGAAAAACCACTTTTTGCACTTGTGTTGGTGCAGGAAACCACTTTTGCACTTGTATTATTGTGGAAAAAACACTTTTTGCACTTGTGATAGTGTTGAAAAACCACTTTTCGCACTTGTGTTAGTGTTGAAAAACCACTTTTTGCACTTGTGTTAGTGTTGAAAAACCACTTTTCGCACTTGTGTTGGTGCAGGAAACCACTTTTGCACTTGTATTAGTGTGGAAAAAACACTTTTTGCACTTGTGATAGTGTTGAAAAACCACTTTTCGCACTTGTGTTAGTGTTGAAAAACCACTTTTCGCACCTGTGTTAGTGTTGAAAAACCACTTTTCGCACTTGTGTTGGTGCAGGAAACCACTTTTGCACTTGTATTAGTGTGGAAAAAACACTTTTCAAACTTGTGTTATTGTTGAAAAACCACTTTTCGCACTTGTGTTAGTGTTGAAAAAACACTTTTCCCACTTGTGTTGGTGCAGGAAACCACTTTTGCACTTGTATTAGTGTGGAAAAAACACTTTTTGCACTTGTGATAGTGTTGAAAAACCACTTTTTGCACTTGTGTTAGTGTTGAAAAACCACTTTTCGTACTTGTGTTGGTGCAGGAAACCACTTTTGCACTTGTAGTAGTGTGGAAAAACCACTTTTCGCACTTGTGTTAATGTTGAAAAACCACTTTTCGCACTTGTGTTAGTGTTGAAAAACCACTTTTCGCACTTGTGTTGGTGCAGGAAACCACTTTTGCACTTGTATTAGTGTGGAAAAAACACTTTTTGCACTTGTGATAGTGTTGAAAAACCACTTTTCGCACTTGTGTTAGTGTTGAAAAACCACTTTTCGCACTTGTGTTAGTGTTGAAAAATCACTTTTCGCACTTGTGGTGGTGCAGGAAACCACTTTTGCACTTGTATTAGTGTGGAAAAACACTTTTTGCACTTGTGATAGTGTTGAAAAACCACTTTTCGCACTTGTGTTAGTGTTGAAAAACCACTTTTCGCACTTGTGATGGTGCAGGAAACCACTTTTGCACTTGTATTAGTGTGGAAAAACCACTTTTCGCACTTGTGTTAGTGTTGAAAAACCACTTTTCACACTTGTGTTAGTGTTGAAAAACCACTTTTCGCACTTGTGTTAGTGTTGAAAAACCACTTTTCGCACTTGTGTTGGTGCAGGAAACCACTTTTGCACTTGTATTAGTGTGGAAAAAACACTTTTCGCACTTGTGTTTGTGTTGAAAAACCACTTTTCGCACTTGTGTTAGTGTTGAAAAACCACTTTTCGCACTTGTGTTAGTGTTGAAAAACCACTTTTCGCACTTGTGTTGGTGCAGGAAACCACTTTTGCACGTGTATTAGTGTGGAAAAAACACTTTTTGCACTTGTGATAGTGTTGAAAAACCACTTTTCGCACTTGTGTTCGTGTTGAAAAACCACTTTTCGCACTTGTGTTGGTGCAGGAAACCAGTTTTGCACTTGTCTTAGTGTGGAAAAAACACTTTTTGCACTTGTGATAGTGTTGAAAAACCACTTTTCGCACTTGTGTTAGTGTTGAAAAACCACTTTTCGCACTTGTGTTGGTACAGGAAACCACTTTTGCACTTGTATTAGTGTGGAAAAACCACTTTTCGCACTTGTGTTAGTGTTGAAAAATCACTTTTCGCACTTGTGTTAGTGTTGAAAAATCACTTTTCGCACTTGTGTTGGTGCAGGGAACCACTTTTGCACTTGTATTAGTGTGGAAAAAACACTTTTTGCACTTGTGATACTGTTGAAAAACCACTTTTCGCATTTGTGTTAGTGTTGAAAAACCACTTTTCGCACTTGTGTTAGTGTTGAAAAACCACTTTTCACACTTGTGTTGGTGCAGGAAACCACTTTTGCACTTGTATTAGTGTGGAAAAACCACTTTTCGCACTTGTGTTAGTGTTGAAAAACCACTTTTCGCACTTGTGTTAGTGTTGAAAAACCACTTTTCGCACTTGTGTTGGTGCAGGAAACCACTTTTGCACTTGTATTAGTGTGGAAAAAACACTTTTTGCACTTGTGATAGTGTTTAAAAACCACTTTTCGCACTTCTGTTAGTGTTGAAAAACCACTTTTCGCACTTGTGTTAGTGTTGAAAAACCACTTTTCGCACTTGTGTTGGTGCAGGGAACCACTTTTGCAGTTGTATTAGTGTGGAAAAAACACTTTTTGCACTTGTGATAGTGTTGAAAAACCACTTTTCGCACTTGTGTTAGTGTTGAAAAACCACTTTTCGCACTTGTGTTAGTGTTGAAAAACCACTTTTCGCACTTGTGTTGGTGCAGGAAACCACTTTTGCACTTGTATTAGTGTGGAAAAAACACTTTTCACACTTGTGTTAGTGTTGAAAAACCACTTTTCTCACTTGTGTTAGTGTTGAAAAAACACTTTTCCCACTTGTGTTGGTGCAGGGAACCACTTTTGCACCTGTATTAGTGTGGAAAAAACACTTTTTGCACTTGTGATAGTGTTGAAAAACCACTTTTCGCACTTGTGTTAGTGTTGAAAAACCACTTTTCGTACTTGTGTTGGTGCAGGAAACCACTTTTGCACTTGTATTAGTGTGGAAAAACCACTTTTCGCACTTGTGTTAGTGTTGCAAAACCACCTTTGCACTTGTGTTAGTGTTGAAAAACCACTTTTCGCACTTGTGTTGGTGCAGGAAACCACTTTTGCACTTGTATTAGTGTGGAAAAAACACTTTTTGCACTTGTGATAGTGTTGAAAAACCACTTTTCGCACTTGTGTTAGTGTTGAAAAACCACTTTTCGCACTTGTGTTAGTGTTGAAAAACCACTTTTCGCACTTGTGTTGGTGCAGGAAACCACTTTTGCACTTGTATTAGTGTGGAAAAAACACTTTTTGCACTTGTGATAGTGTTGAAAAACCACTTTTCGCACTTGTGATGGTGCAGGAAACCACTTTTGCACTTGTATTAGTGTGGAAAAACCACTTTTCGCACTTGTGATAGCGTTGAAAAACCACTTTACGCACTTGTATTAGTGAGGAAAAAACACTTTTTGCACTTGTGATAGTGTTGAAAAACCACTTTTCGCACTTGTGTTAGTGTTGAAAAACCACTTTTCGCACTTGTGTTGGTGCAGGAAACCACTTTTGCACTTGTATTAGTGTGGAAAAAACACTTTTTGCACTTGTGATAGTGTTGAAAAACCACTTTTCGCACTTGTGTTAGTGTTGAAAAACCACTTTTTGCACTTGTGTTGGTGCAGGAAACCATTTTTGCACTTGTATTAGTGTGGAAAAACCACTTTTCGCACTTGTGTTAGTGTTGAAAAACCACTTTTCGCACTTGTGTTAGTGTTGAAAAACCACTTTTCACACTTGTGTTGGTGCAGGAAACCACTTTTGCACTTGTATTAGTGTGGAAAAAACACTTTTTGCACTTGTGATAGTGTTGAAATCCACTTTTCGCACTTGTGTTAGTGTTGAAAAACCACTTTTCGCACTTGTGTTAGTGTTGAAAAACCACTTTTCGCACTTGTGTTGGTGCAGGAAACCACTTTTGCACTTGTATTAGTGTGGAAAAAACACTTTTTGCACTTGTGATAGTGTTGAAAAACCACTTTTCGCACTTGTGTTAGTGTTGAAAAACCACTTTTTGCACTTGTGTTAGTGTTGAAAAACCACTTTTTGCACTTGTGTTGGTGCAGGAAACCACCTTTGCACTTGTATTATTATGGAAAAAACACTTTTTGCACTTGTGATAGTGTTGAAAAACCACTTTTCGCACTTGTGTTAGTGTTGAAAAACCACTTTTTGCACTTGTGTTGGTGCAGGAAACCACTTTTGCACGTGTATTAGTGTGGAAAAACCACTTTTTGCACTTGTGATAGTGTTGAAAAACCACTTTTCGCACTTGTGTTAGTGTTGAAAAACCACTTTTCGCACTTGTGTTGGTGCAGGAAACCACTTTTGCACTTGTATTAGTGTGGAAAAAACACTTTTTGCACTTGTGATAGTGTTGAAAAACCACTTTTCGCACTTGTGTTAGTGTTGAAAAACCACTTTTCGCACTTGTGTTGGTACAGGAAACCACTTTTGCACTTGTATTAGTGTGGAAAAACCACTTTTCGCACTTGTGTTAGTGTTGAAAAACCACTTTTCGCACTTGTGTTAGTGTTGAAAAACCGCTTTTCACACTTGTGTTGGTGCAGGAAACCTCTTTTGCACTTGTATTAGTGTGGAAAAAACACTTTTTGCACTTGTGATAGTGTTGAAATCCACTTTTCGCACTTGTGTTAGTGTTGAAAAACCACTTTTCGCACTTGTGTTAGTGTTGAAAAACCACTTTTCGCACTTGTGTTGGTGCAGGAAACCACTTTTGCACTTGTATTAGTGTGGAAAAAACACTTTTTGCACTTGTGATAGTGTTGAAAAACCACTTTTCGCACTTGTGTTAGTGTTGAAAAACCACTTTTTGCACTTGTGTTAGTGTTGAAAAACCACTTTTTGCACTTGTGTTGGTGCAGGAAACCACTTTTGCACTTGTATTATTATGGAAAAAACACTTTTTGCACTTGTGATAGTGTTGAAAAACCACTTTTCGCACTTGTGTTAGTGTGGAAAAACCACTTTTTGCACTTGTGTTGGTGCAGGAAACCACTTTTGCACGTGTATTAGTGTGGAAAAAACACTTTTTGCACTTGTGATAGTGTTGAAAAACCACTTTTCGCACTTGTGTTAGTGTTGAAAAACCACTTTTCGCACTTGTGTTGGTGCAGGAAACCACTTTTGCACTTGTATTAGTGTGGAAAAAACACTTTTTGCACTTGTGATAGTGTTGAAAAACCACTTTTTGCACTTGTGTTAGTGTTGAAAAACCACTTTTCGTACTTGTGTTGGTGCAGGAAACCACTTTTGCACTTGTAGTAGTGTGGAAAAACCACTTTTCGCACTTGTGTTAGTGTTGAAAAACCACTTTTTGCACTTGTGTTAGTGTTGAAAAACCACTTTTTGCACTTGTGTTGGTGCAGGAAACCACTTTTGCACTTGTATTATTATGGAAAAAACACTTTTTGCACTTGTGATAGTGTTGAAAAACCACTTTTCGCACTTGTGTTAGTGTGGAAAAACCACTTTTTGCACTTGTGTTGGTGCAGGAAACCACTTTTGCACGTGTATTAGTGTGGAAAAAACACTTTTTGCACTTGTGATAGTGTTGAAAAACCACTTTTCGCACTTGTGTTGGTGCAGGAAACCACTTTTGCACTTGTATTAGTGTGGAAAAAACACTTTTTGCACTTGTGATAGTGTTGAAAAACCACTTTTTGCACTTGTGTTAGTGTTGAAAAACCACTTTTCGTACTTGTGTTGGTGCAGGAAACCACTTTTGCACTTGTAGTAGTGTGGAAAAACCACTTTTCGCACTTGTGTTAGTGTTGAAAAACCACTTTTCGCACTTGTGTTAGTGTTGAAAAACCACTTTTCGCACTTGTGTTGGTGCAGGAAACCACTTTTGCACTTGTATTAGTGTGGAAAAAACACTTTTTGCACTTGTGATAGTGTTGAAAAACCACTTTTCGCACTTGTGTTAGTGTTGAAAAACCACTTTTCGCACTTGTGTTAGTGTTGAAAAACCACTTTTCGCACTTGTGGTGGTGCAGGAAACCACTTTTGCACTTGTATTAGTGTGGAAAAACACTTTTTGCACTTGTGATAGTGTTGAAAAACCACTTTTCGCACTTGTGTTAGTGTTGAAAAACCACTTTTCGCACTTGTGATGGTGCAGGAAACCACTTTTGCACTTGTATTAGTGTGGAAAAACCACTTTTCGCACTTGTGTTAGTGTTGAAAAACCACTTTTCACACTTGTGTTAGTGTTGAAAAACCACTTTTCGCACTTGTGTTAGTGTTGAAAAACCACTTTTCGCACTTGTGTTGGTGCAGGAAACCACTTTTGCACTTGTATTAGTGTGGAAAAAACACTTTTCGCACTTGTGTTTGTGTTGAAAAACCACTTTTCGCACTTGTGTTAGTGTTGAAAAACCACTTTTCGCACTTGTGTTAGTGTTGAAAAACCACTTTTCGCACTTGTGTTGGTGCAGGAAACCACTTTTGCACGTGTATTAGTGTGGAAAAAACACTTTTTGCACTTGTGATAGTGTTGAAAAACCACTTTTCGCACTTGTGTTCGTGTTGAAAAACCACTTTTCGCACTTGTGTTGGTGCAGGAAACCAGTTTTGCACTTGTCTTAGTGTGGAAAAAACACTTTTTGCACTTGTGATAGTGTTGAAAAACCACTTTTCGCACTTGTGTTAGTGTTGAAAAACCACTTTTCGCACTTGTGTTGGTACAGGAAACCACTTTTGCACTTGTATTAGTGTGGAAAAACCACTTTTCGCACTTGTGTTAGTGTTGAAAAATCACTTTTCGCACTTGTGTTAGTGTTGAAAAATCACTTTTCGCACTTGTGTTGGTGCAGGGAACCACTTTTGCACTTG